>NW_023270459.1:2140949-2310057 GCF_011800145.1 Mirounga leonina | reverse complement strand
GCTTCTCCCTCTCCCACTCCCCCTGCTTGTGTTCCCTCTCTCGCTGTCTCTCTCTCTCTCTCTGTCAAATAAATAAATAAATAAAATCTTTAAAAAAAAAATAAATTACATTAAAAATAAATAAATAAATAAATAAAATAAAAAAAAATAGGCTAACAATTTGAAAAAATATTTCTCCAGAGAAGATATACAAATGGCCGATACCTACGTGAGAAGATGCTCAACATCATTAGTCATTAGGGTAATGAAATCAAAATCATAATGAGATACCACTTCACATCCATTAGGATGACTATAATTTTTTAAAAGATTTTATTTTGAAGTAATCTCTACATCCAACATGGGGCTCAAGCTCATAACCCCAAGATCAAGAGTCACATGCTTAACTGACTGAGCCAGCAAAGTGCCTCTAGGATGGCTATAATTTTTAAAAATGGAAAATCAAAGATGTTGACAAGGTTATGGAGAAATTGGAATCAAATTGTCAAAACTTGGAAGTAATTAAGATGTCCTTCAGTAGGTGAATGGATAAACTGTGGTACATCCAGACACTGGAATATTACTTAGGGCTAAAAAGAAGCCATGAAAAGACATGGAGGAACCTTAAATGCATATTACCAAGTGAAGGAAGGCAATCTGAAAAGGCTACATTCTGTATGATTCCAACTGTATGACATTCTCAAAAAGTCCAAAACAATGGAGACAATAAAAAGATTATCAGGGTTGGGGTGTGGCAGAGATGAATAGGCAGAACATAGAGGATTTTTAGGGCAATAAAAATATTCTATGATATTATAATTAATGGATATAGGTCATCATACTTTTGTCCAAACCCATAGAATGTACAATACCAAGAGTGAACCGTAAGGTAAACTATGGATTTTGGGTGATTATGATGTGTCAATGTAGGTTCATCCTTGGTAAAAATGTACCATTATGGGGGAGCCTGGGTGGCTCAGTTGATTGAGCATCCAACTCTTGGTTTCAGCTCAGGTCATGATCTCAGGGTTGTGGGATCAAGCCTCATGTCGGGCTCTGCACTCAGTGGGGAGTCTGCTGGAGATTCTCTCTCTCCTCTCCCTCTGCCCCCCACTCTCTCTCTAAAATAAATAAATAAATCTTTTTCAAAATGTACCATTATGGTGAGTGATGATAATAGGTGAGTGATGATGATATGCATGTGTGGAGGCAGGGAGTATAAAAGAGATCTCTGTAATGTCCTGTCAAAAAGTGCTCTTAAAAAATAAAACCTTTAAAAAATACATCTTCACTCAAAAACTTGTACATGAATGTTCATAATAGCCCACAAGTAGAAACAAATCTAAATGTCCATCAACTGATGAATGGTTACACAAAATTTGATACATATAGAATGGAATATTATTCAGCCATACAAAGGAATGAAGTACTGGTACCTGCTACAGTGTAGATGAACCTTGAAAATACTATGCTAAGTGAAAGCCTCCAGACAGTGGATAACTACACAAAAGCTAATTATACAATGAATTTCAAATGTGAAATTCTGAGTTATGTGGACATGAGTACTTGCCCTAATATTCCATATACTTTTCTGCAATGTCTCTAAATTTAAAACAAATTACAGCTGTACCAAATGTTAAGGACAGCAGTGTATAATAAGGATAGATAACAATAGGAACTGACTTCAAGGCCCGAAGGAGATGTTTGCTTCACACATTGAGATAGGAACCTTCAGAGGATATGCAGCTTTCCTAGAACATCAGTGGTATTTGTTTGTTTTCCCACAAGGAGGAACCCTTTACAAGGCAGATACTTATGACTAGAGGGACTCAGGTGAAAGTTCTGGAGTGCAAAAAGTTTCTCCAGAGCTAAGGGGAACCCGCCTATACTAAGGGCCTTACACATATATCTGAATCCATCCTATCTATCTTCCAATAGAGATACGAGAAGGGCATTATGGTAGGCAGAATGGCCTCATAAAGATGTCCATGACCTGATCCCTGGAACCTGCAAATATGTTAAATTACATGGCAAAAAGTTATGCAGATGTAGTTAAGGTTAGGGATTTTGAAATTGTCTTGGATTATGGGTGGGGAGGGAAATGGAATCTTATTCCATGAATCCTTTAAATCAGAAAACTTTCTCCAGTTGCAATCAGAAGGAGGTGGCACAAGAGGAAGCAGAGGGTAGCTGGCAAAAGGAGAAGTCGGAGAGATTCTAAGGGTAAGAAGGATTTGATGTGCCATTGCTCATTCTGAGATGTAGAGGCCCGTGCAAGAACTGGAGAAAGGCCTCTAGGAGCAAAGGACAACCTCCAGCTGAAAGCTAGCAAGGAAACAGAGACCTCAGTTCTACAATCTCATGAAACTGAAGTTTATCAAAAACCTGAATGAGCTTGGAAGCAGATTCTTTCCAGGGCCTTTAAAGATGAACCCAGAGCCAACCGCTTGATTTTAGCTTTGTGAAACTCAGAGCAGAGAAACTAGTCAAGCCTACCTGGACTTCTGGCCTACAGAAATATGAGAAAGTAAATTTATGTTGTTCAAAGCAGCTAAGTTTATGGTAATTTGTTACAGCAGTGACAGAGAATTAATTCAGGCACTGACATTTTTTGAAAATGTACTTATGCAGTAAGTAATTTCCGTGTATTATCTCATTTAATACCAACAACCTTCTGAAGTAGTAGCTTGTTTTATTCCCATTCTGCAAAAGAAGTTAATTGACATAACTACAGTTGTACAGCTAGTAACTAACAAAGCCAGAATTCCAACCCAGGAAGCATGACTGCAGAATGCGTCCTTTGAACTACTGAGCTACACAACCTTCCTAGAGTCAATGGAGCTCACAGAATGTATATTAAGTGTGTTCAAGGTGAAACAGCATTTAATTAGCTCAAAAGTGAGCCTGGTTGGTCTAGTTTCAAAAATGCTAATTCCAAAAACAACAAAAAATTGTTGAGATTCTACTTTAGAACATGTATTTTGCTATTGACTGGGTATCCTATGTTCAAAAGTCGACACTGTCTTCAAGGAACTTCAATTGTTAAAATTCGGTAATTGCTGTAATGGAGCACCCAAAACTGCATGGGACACCACAGAAGGCACCAGTAGGAAATGCTGGCACTAACCCAGGAGTAGCATGAGGAGGTTGCCAGGCAGATGAAGCCTAGGGAAGATTTTTATTTTTAACTCCAGAGTTTTCATTAAGTTCAGCAGACATAGATTATTCTGTCAAATTACTATAAAAGTTCCTAAATGCTTATTCTGAATTTCTGCATTTATCTGGCTGAGGACCTGGGCAAACTGCTCCCAAGCTGGTCCCAGAGTGCTCTGAGTACTGCCTTGGGGACTCCTATGGCTAGCTGAACAATTCCAAGCATTTTCTTAATCTAGCAACAGTTACTACCTCACTTCAATTTCCACCAGAGGTAAAGTTTAAACCCTTCAGAATCTTGTGTACAATTCTCAAGGACATGCAGGGAAAGACCAAAAGGCTGGCGCCTGGAGAGAAGATTTTTTTTTTTTAATGAGATAATTAAACATGTTTAAATGTCAGGAGGAAGAAACCATTAAGAAGAGAAAATACAGAAAGAAAAGGCTGCTACACCAAGCTAATGTGAAGAGAAATGAGGGTTAGATCCCACAATCTCAAAGACTCTGTAAAATTGCCTCTGATAATTTAAGACTAGGAGCTCTGACTGGGAAAATGGAAAATGCCTGGCACTTGTGTGTCTAAATCCTGGGCTAACACTCCATTCCACCTGGTTTGCAGTGAGAGGCATTTCACTTTAACCAGTCTTGGCCTCAGAAAGGAATGCTCTTCTTTTTCCCTACTAAAGCCTTTAAAAAATAAAGGGAAATAATGAAATTCAAAGGCATTATAATGAAAAAGTGCAACATAAATTCAGGGTGCTATTATTTTTTTGAGGATTTTATTAATTTATTTGACAGAGACACAGTGAGAGAGGGAACACAAGCAGGGGGAGTGGGAGAGGGAGAAGAGAGCTTCCCACCGAGCAGGGAGCCCAAAGTGGGGCTTGATGCGGGGCCGATCCCAGGACTCTGGGATCATGACCTGAGCCAAAGGCAGACGCCTAACGACTGAGCCACCCAGGCGCCCCTCAGGGTGCTATTATTGTGTGAGAAGTGAAGGGGCATGCTGACATTGAGGGAGCAGAGGACAGGCGCAAAGAGAAACTTCAGAATCAAATAGACTTATATTTATAATCCTACATTCTGCCACTTTGGTTTCCTTTTGCCCTTTAGACTTCTCAGACTGAACAAAGTCTTACCTCACATACAGCCACATGTCTTAATGAGCTCAGTGGGACCATTCTTCAAGTGGGGAAAACTTATTACTAACATCAGACAACATCATAGACTTCCTGATTTCCTCTCCATTCCCTCCTAGCTCACACACCTTTATCTTCCATAGAAGATAACATGCCCCTATTCTAGAAGAGACAGACTCTAGTCACAGTTTTCCATAGAAAGAGTGTCACTGGCTCCAACATCATAATGGCTCAGAGTCCCCCAATACCCCCCTATACACACTTATGTCCAGTGATACAGCACCAACATTACCAAGAACTGGAAATAACCAAATGAATGTGCCAAGTGCTGGGAGGCAGGGGGAATCTTGCTCTTTGTTATCCTGGAGCCGAGTCACTACAGTGCATTGGGGTGGAGAGGGCTTAAAGACTGACCTTGTATGAGAGAGGCTTTCCGAGTCCTAGTCATTTCACCTATTACATCAGATGACTAGACACACTACTGTGTTGGGGGTGGGAGAGGGTGCAGGGGAGGAGTTTGGCCTTTTTATATAAACACACATTGTTGTGTGTTTACACACACCAGCAACAGCTCTAAGGATTGTTGCTGCATTGTCTCCCATAAAGCCTTAAACCAGGGCTGCCAAATAAAATAGTTAAATTTGAACTCGATTCTCAGTTAAATTTGAATTTCAGGTAAACAATATTTGGGACATACTTACGCTTAAAAAAAAAATGATCAGTTTTTTAAGTGAAATTCAAACTTAACTGGATGTCCTGCATTTTTGTTCAGTGAATGTAGCAGCCCTCCTTAAAAGTACTATTGTAGCTTTCTCCGGCCACATAGCTAGAACATGGTAGGGCCAGACAGTCACACTCCAGGCCCGTCCTTAGCGATTATGCTCATCACCAGACAGGCGAGTATGTGCGCGCGAGGCTTTATGACCGAGGCTTTATGACCGAGGCCCTGCGTCAGCGGCCCACGTGCACAGCTGGCTTTGTGTGCTTCTAAAGGGTCTCCCTGTGCCCTATGTACGAGGGCAGCTCCCGAGCCCCACCAAGCCTGGAGAAGCCACAAAGCAAAACCTATTATAAAAACCACAGTGGTACGCAACAGAGCAGTCAGTACCCAAATATTTCTGTGGCTTCTCTCCGCACCACTCCTCACAGAGGCAAATAGGTGGGCGGGGCGGCCACGGAAAGGCAAACCTGTAAGAGTTCGCCTGGGCCGCACTGCCGCTCTCCCCCGCTCTGCCTTCGGTGTAGACGATTGAGGAAACTGATGTCTGAGCGCCCGCCCAGCCCAGCCCAGCCCTGCCTTGCTGGGACTAGGAAATGCCATTGCCAAGTCTTGGCGGGAAAGCACGCGAGACTCACTCACCACGCTTGCGTGCGGGCACGTGGGTGAAGCGAGGACGCGCGGCGAGCGGAGGATAGGCATTCGGATGCGCATGCGCGCGCTGGCGAGAGGCGGTGCCATCCCAGAGGCCCTGCCCCGCACCGGACCTCACTTTCCACCTCCGGAGCTCGCGTGGCTAATCCTGCCTCCTCGGTGGAGGTCCACAGGCTGCCTCCCTGGGTCGCGCACGCGCTCTCTGCCTTCTTTCCCAACAGGCTTCGCGGCTCCTTTCCGGTGGTTCTGAGACGGACCCCCGAAGGGAGGGACTGGGAGAGCAGCGTGAAGGGGTGAGTAGTGCGGCATTTCCCTTGAGGCGGGAGACTGTCCCTCCAGGCAGGGGGCCTGGAACGACACTCAGGACGGCAAGTGGCTTCTACTCCCAGTTTGGGCCACGGAGCGAGACTGTATTCCCCGGCGTTCGTGGTGCAGCGCTCCCTAGGCCATACCTTTCTCCATCTCTGCAGGGCACGTGAGGGCTGCCCACAGGATTTTCCAGGATGCAGCCATATCCTGCAAACTGCAGTTTCCAGTATGATCTCTTCCAAGTTCCGTGAGTTTCGCGTTTGCCTTCAACTGCTAGAAAAACTCCTGGAATATTTTATCAATATATCTTGCTTCCAGTTTCTTTTCTCTCGTTCTCTCTTTTTTTTTTAAAGATTTTTTTTTTTTTTAATTTGAGAGAGAGAATGAGATAGAGCGAGCATGAGAGGGGGGAGGGGCAGAGGGAGAAGCAGACTCTCCCTGCCGAGCAGGGAGCCCGATGCGGGACTCGATCCCGGGACTCCAGGATCATGACCTGAGCCGAAGGCAGTCGCTTAACCAACTGAGCCACCCAGGCGCCCTCTCTCGTTCTCTCTTGAACCCACTCTATTCAGACTTTCCGCACCCATCACTCAACTAAAACTGCTATTGTCAAAGTTACCAATAATCTTCATTTTGCTAAATCTAATGGTTGACTTTCAATTCTTACTCTACTTGACCTATTAGCAGCGCTTGACACAATCGATCGCTACCACCACCTTGATACACTTTCTTAGTTTCTATGACATCCTGGTATCTTGGTTTTCCTCCTACCCAGTAGTCAGTCGTTCCTTCTCAGTTTCCTGTCCTGACCTTTTCGTGACCTCTTAATGTTAGAGCTCTTCAGGCTACAGCCCTTGTTCCTCTTCCTTATGCACACGCACTTCCTTGGTCATCTTATCCAGGCTTGTGGCTTTAGGTATCATCTATATACCAGTGATTGCCAGATTTATAATTCCAGCCCGAACCTGTCCCCTGAACTACAGACTCTTACATCCAATTGCCTACTAGATATCTTTACTTCAGTGCCTAATAGGAATCTCAATCTCATTTTGTCCAAAACTGAACTCATGAATTTCTCATCTTCCTCCTGCTATCATCTCCCCTGTTAATCTTCCTCAGCAAACTTGATGGTGCCTCCAGCTTTCTACCTGGTCAAGCCAAAAAAACCTTGGAGTCATCCTTGACTCCTCTCTCTCACATTTATATCCAATCTATCAGCAAATCCTGATGGCTTTATCTCCAAATAGATCCAGATCTGCCAATACTTTTCACTTCTGCTTCTCCCTGTTTCAAACCCACTATCCTCTTCCCTCTGAATTACTGTATAACCTCCTCACCTATCTCCCTTCTTTGGTTCCTGCCCCCAACTTCTGACTCCCATCACCACAGTTTATTCATACAGCCATCAGAGTATTGTGGGTTTTTTTAATGCAAGTTAGATTGTATCACTCCTCTGCTTAGAACCCAGCTATGGTTTCCATCTCATGCAGGGTAAAAGCCAAAGGCCTTAAAATGGCCCCAAAGCCATTATAAGATATAAGGAAAATCTATATGGTACCCTAGAACTAAGCGTACCTAACCAAGGACAAACTTGGAAGGATGGTCTCTCTCCAAGGCTGCGGTTCAGACCTTACTGGAGAAGGTATAGTTCAGCTCACTGGGTAGCAAAAAATTTTGCTGGTTTTCCCAGGATGGAGCTGGTCTGCAATCTCTGGGCAAACAGAAATGAACCCTTTGGAATGCATACTTTCCACAGATGATCAGCAACCAGTAACATGGGTGTGCAGAGGAAGCAGAGGCTTGCTGGGAATCCTCCAAGCCACAGGCCAGTAGCACAGAACAAGCACAGTTTGGGGCACTGGTTTCCCCATTGGTGCAGGAAGTTAATTGGAAGACCAAGCCAAGGCTGCAAGGTCACCAAGAGCCTGCATGTTCTGGGGGGCTGACTGGGGCAGAGCTCTTTTGGATGTCTTCACTTCTATACTGCTGACCTATTATATAGGAGCTGGTAACAGCAAGAGAGCCCCTTCTTCTAGTGTCCTTCCAGAACCTTCCACTGAGAAGGCTTAATGTTGTGCTCACTGCAAAGGAGAGATGCTTAAAGGAATTCTGTCCATATGGCAGAGCATATATTGAAGGGTAAATTTGAAGCTGAGAGGCAGTCAGTTGACAACATTGTCTCTCTAACAATACAAGTACTTTAGCATGCTCTCATATCCATTTGGGCTTCTCCCATCCTTGCCCCCTCCATCCATGTTGATATTGTCCAATGGATGTTCTCTTTATTTTATTTGACCTAGCCTATTAATGCAACAATAATAAGAAATAATATTTACCAAAATATTTGGTGACCCTTTTCTTCCTTTTCTCTTATAGCATCTCCAGGATTTTTCTTATTTTTTTTAAAGATTTTATTTATTTATTTGAGAGAGAGTGAGAGAGCACAAGCAGGGGGAGTGGCAGGCAGAGGGAGAGGGAGGAAGAGGGAGAGGGAGAAGCAGGCTCGGGGAATGTGGGGCTCGATCCCAGCACCCTGGGAACATGACCCTGAGCTGAAGGCAGATGCTTAACTGACTGAGCCACCCAGGTGCCTCTCTTTTCTTATTTTTAATCCTTCTTCCAAAACTGTTTTCAAAGTGAGACTTTCTGTGACAAACCTTGTGAAGCCCTGTGTGCCTGAAGTTATTTTTTTTTTAAGATTTTATTTATTTATTTGACAGAGAGAGAGATACAGCAAGAGAGGGAACACAAGCACGAGGAGTGGGAGAGGGAGAAGCAGGCTTCCCGCGGAGCAGGGAGCCCGATGCGGGGCGCGATCCCAGGACTCCAGAATCATGACCTGAGTCGAAGGCAGACGCTTAACTGACTGAGCCACCCAGGCGACCCTGAAGTTATTTTTTTTTTAAAGTCTTCATTGATTGCCAATTTAGCTATCAATTTGGGTATTAATTTATTTCCCATCAGTATTTTACTCTACAGTCTTCTTCCATCCAAGGGTTACTACAACGACATTTGATGTCAATCTGAACCTTATTCCTTTGTGGATAATTTGATCTTTGGAGTTTACTTTGACTTTCTTAAGTTTTACTATGTGTCTAGATTTGTGTTTTTATTCTATTTCACACTCTATAATCTTTTTCAATTAGGGTTTTTACTTTTTTTTTGGGTTCTTGGAAATTATCATAATTATTTCTTCAAATATTTGTCTCCATTTTTATTTTTCCGTCCTAGAGCTCCTGTTATCTGGATGTGGGCATTTTTATTTCTGTCCTGTGTGTCTCATAGCCTTTATTTTATATTTTCTCTTTATACATCTCTGGCTGTTTCTTGGGGGAGCTCCTCAAGCTGTTCTTTCAACTTACTCATTTCTGAGCTATATCTATTCTACTGTCTCACCTATTTTGTTCTTTATTTCAGTTGCTCATTTTTAATACCTAAAATTTCCACTTGGTTCCTAAATTTATATTATTCTGTGTTTCATATTGCAGATATCTTCCCTGGATTACTTAAAGAGTATTTATCTTGTATTTAAAATTCTCAGTTCTGCCTCAGGTGGTGTATGTTTTCCCATCATGTTCCCTCTTTTAAGGAATTTGTGTTCCTCAGGTATGTGGCTACTTTGGCCTGTGAGCTCATGTTCTCTTGGGGCAGTCATCCTTCCTATCTAGTAACATGTACTGAGAAAAGGCTGGAAACTAGGGCAGTTCTGGTGAGTGGGAGGAAAGGAGAGGGACGAGACCCAGCGTGGAGTGCCACAGGCCCCAAATAACCACTACTGATTCCTATTTGCTGCTAGTGTAGTAGGAAACTATGTGATTAGGGTTTCTCCTTTAAACCCTTAGGGAGAAGCAGCATTGGCGTATTGACATTTCTAGACTTTTTAAGCATACATTTACCTCATTTAATCTTCATAAAATGACCACCTGTCCATCAAAATTCATTTTTCTTATACTATTGAACTGAGGCTAGGAAGCAACTGCCCAGCTAAGGCTGCTCAACCACTTGCATTTTAGTGAGGCCATTAACCATTCCTGCCAGTGGAAGTAAACAGAAATGATAAATGTTGCTTTCCGGCCAACAGCTTTGCCTTCTTCACTTCCTGTTTCCTGCAGGCAGAGGACTCCAGGGCCCTAGCAAATGGTAGAACCACAAGATGGAAGAAGGCATGGTCCCTGATGCTGCATGGGTGACCAGGGATATCTGCCATGTATGCAAAAGAGAAATAGCTTTACTTTCATTAAGCCGTTGAAATGTTAGTTTTATGTTACAGTAGCTGGATGCAGATCTGGCCAGTACTTCTCACTTCTACTGCTTCTTTCTCCATGGTTCAAACCTACTATCCTCTTTCCTGTGAATTATTGTAGTAACCTCCTGATTGACCTGCTTCCATTCCCTCAGTAATACAGGTAGATGTTACTAATATGCCCATTTTACAGATGCAGAAACTTGCCTTCGCTGGCAAAGCTAGGATTTGAATCCAAGCAATCTAATTCTAGACCCCCATACTGCTTTTTATTTATATTTTTTAAAGATTTATTTATTTTAGAGAGAGAGCATGAGAGAGCGAGTGGCGGGGGCAGAAGGAGAAAATCCTCAAGGAGACCCCCTGCTGAGCTCAGAGCCCACATGGGGCTGGATCCCATAACCCTGAGATCTGACCTGAGCCGAAACCAAGAATCAGACTCCTAACCGACTGAGCCACCCAGGCACCACCCTCCATACTGCTTTTTAAAGTACTACTAGACTAAAGTCTATTTCTTCCCAACTGCATCTTATTGAAGACTGCACAGGTTATCAGACACATGCTGATATCTTTACATTTTTAGCCTCCAAATTCCCCAATAACTGACTTACAGTGAGCATTTGGTCCAATCCCAAGAGATCACAGGGGATTGTGACTATTTTGTTTCTCTGTGTTTTGTGTTCTTTTATGAGATGGTCAGTCAGGTGCAGCCATCAGAGGAGACAGAGGAGAGGCTCAGGAAACCAGTTTACCATACTCACAGGTTCTAGAGAGTTGAGAAACACACCAAGGTATTTAGGAGGCAGAAGACAGGAATGAGAGGAAGGCTTAGGCCACCGTCTTGTTTGGGGTTTCTGATGGAAAGGCAGGGCAGGGCAGGATGAACACTAAGATTAGCTACTTTGAATAATCTCAGCAGGTTTTGGACTTTAGGGGTGGTCCCTCATTGCCTGGCACCTGGCCCGGGGATGATTAAGCCAGAAGAATATTGCCTCCTCTTCTTTTTACTCTCTCCATTTTTACCACATACCTATTTTTCAGCTGCATCAAGGTCTCCAATTATTGACCTTTCTCCCTATTTATCAGCCAGCCTCCTCCTCACTTCATTTCCTTCTCTATCCAGACTAGATACCAGGAGCATTTGATTTATCCACTCCTTTGCCAGTATACTTAATCCTCATTGCTTCTTTTTCCCACTCAGTAAAACCTTCCACTGTAGATCAGTCCAGATGTGCACACTGACCAGGTGTTCACAGCTGCCCATTTTTTAAACACTCTACCTTGACTTGACCAAACTTTAGTGGGGTTTCTCTTCTCCCTGACAGCTCCTGAAATTTAATTTGACCTCTTTTGAGCAAGCACTAAAATGCAGAACATCTCCCTTAACAGCTCTTCCTGAGAATCAGCTATCAGCTGAACATAGGAAGAAATAATTCCTGTCAGATGAACCTGATTGTGCTTTCTGCCCACCTCCTTACTTGCCAGTTTCCCCATAAAAGTCCCTGTCCACCCTCCCTATAAAAAAAAAAAAAAAAAAGAAAAGAAAAGCCTTTGTTCGATTTGATCACATTTACTGCTTTTGCACCCATGCTTCTGAGCGCTCCAGGAGAATATTGTGCATCCCTGGAGATTGGTGCCTTACAAACTCAAGTCTTTCTCACTCCCTGCATGCTCCCAGCAAATAACTTTTTACTTCACTCAAGAAAGTGAATGTATTAGATGGGAGCTCTGACAAAGATTCTTTGCTTGACCAAACCTTGTCAGACTCCTGAACCTTCTCCTTGGCCCATCTGCGCACTTTAAAATCCAGGGTTTTTTTTAAAGATTTTATTTATTTAGCTTAATGACTGGGCCACCCAGGCGCCCCTTTAAAATCCAGTTTTAGCAAGAACCCTGCTAAGTCAGTTTAGCTAAACCACCCCTCACCCTGGAAATATGATCACCCAACATTATCTAATGTTCCTCATCCTATACCACCCGCCAGGTGTTGTTTGATTGCCCTGGCCTGCCTTTAGGAAGAATCCCATTAGGTCAATTGGGCCAGAATCCCTTCTTCCCCCTGATGTTTCCTCTTAGTAATTTCCTGTTCGCTGACCCCCTTCCCTGCTCCTTGGCTATAAATTTGCATTTGGCCCTGTTGTACTCAAGCTGAGCCCAATCTGTCTCTCTCCCGCTGCAAAATTCCATCACAGTGGTCCCTATACCTATCAAGATAGTCTCCCCCTGCTTAATAATAAAATCGTGCCTTAACACGTGTTATTGAATATTTTTTTCTTAACTTCTTGTCACACCACAGTCTTACCTATCTTTTCTTATTCCTCTTATATGTTGGAAAGATACACCACTCCCTTTGTCTGAAACGAATTCTACCAGCTGAGCTCTGGATCCCATTGTTTTCTCAAGGACCTCGCATATACCAGTATCTCCAGTATTCTGCTTTTTCTCCTATATCATTAAGACCACCATCTCCACTGACTTGGCCCTATCAACATAACAAACGTGTGCGGTTCTCCTATATTAAAGTCTCCCCATCCTACCTTCTGATGAGATGCTGCTTTATGCCCTCCCCCCATTTCACAGTCAGTCCTATTGAGTTTACATTATATTTTATTCTTATTATTCATTCACTCCTCAACCCACTGCTGTTTGGCTTCAGCCCCAGTCACTACACTGAATCTGCTTTGGTCAAGGTAACCACAACCTTCTTTTTTTTTTTTTTTTAAGATTTTATTTATTTATTTGACAGAGAGAGACACAGCGAGAGAGGGAACACAAGCAGGGGGAGTGGGAGAAGGAGAAGCAGGCTTTGCCGAGCAGGGAGCCCGATGCGGGGCTTGATCCCAGGACCCTGGGATCATGACCTGAGCCAAAGGCAGACGCTTAACAACTGAGCCACCCAGGCGCCCCCACCACAACCTTCTTATTGCTAAATGCAGTGAATCCCTTTCAGTCCTCTTCACACCTCTCTGTAGTAACAGACCCTGTTACTATCAGACCCTGACCACTATCTCCTTCAAACATTCCTCCTCCCGTGGCTACTCTGGTCCTACACTTTCTTGATTGTTCTTCTGCCTCTCTCTGGCTTTTCCCTCAAAGTCTCTGTCAAGGAAATAATGTTCCTTGAATATTGTTATGTTTCTGCATGTTTTGGTTTCTTGAGCAAAGGAGAATGACATTCTAGGGAATGTCTCCTTTTCTCCAGACCCTCATTCCAATGATATTAGACCTAGGGCCATCTGCTTCTGTTCAAAGGGTAATAAAAATTCTCTCTCAGAGCCAAATGCTTGCATTATAAGGTAGGGACTCTCCTTTTTCCCCTCCTGAGAAGTTATTTACATTGGGAGGGATTTGTTTACTTTAGGGAGATGGGTTTCTTTCCCTCTCTTACGAGGGAACGGTGGCAGATGGGTAGCATGTAGTCTGTATAAACTCAGATTCATAATTTTCACATTTCTCTGTTGTGATTCAAAAAAACTCTTTTACATGAGCAGGATCCATCTGGTTCCCATCATGTCACCTGTAGGGTACTGGCCATGGGGAACTAATGGAGTTATTGTTATAAGTAACAGTAATAATGTCTGGTCTCTGATCCAGAAACCTCATGTTTGCTTTCAAAATAATATAAACAAATGTAGACATTAAAAATTTGTCTGTCTCCTCTGGTTCTACCCATTCATTAAATGGTGGTGCTCTTTAGAGTTACAACCTATACTCTTTTCTCTTTCTAGTTTATGCTGCTTGGATAATCTCAGCCATTTCCAGAAGTTCAGTTACTATCTATATATTGATGACTTCCCAACTTCCATCTCCAGCCCAGGCTTTTCTTCTGAGTTTCAGACACAAATTTCCCACCATTCACTGGACATTTCCATTTTCTTGCTCCATAGAAACCTCAAACTCAGCATGTCTCATACTGAGCACCTTTTCTCTGCCTTTCTTTCATCTCCACGTAAAAACCCCTACCTTTTTCAGGAAAAACAACATGTGTTCAAGTTACATGAGAAGAAAACCTGGTTGTCTTATATGACCTATTACCTTCTTCTTTTTTTTAGAGAGAGAGCAAGTGAGTACACACACATGAGCAGGGGCGAGTGTGGGGATAAGGGCAGAGGGAGAAGGAGAGAGAGAGAATCTTAAGCAGGCTCCACATGGAGCCCGATGCAGGGCTTGATCTCATGACCTGAGCCGAAATCAAGAGTCAGATGCTCAATGGACTGAGTCGCCCAGGTGCCCCAGAATGTGTTTTTTCATTTAGTTACATCTTCTTTAATGTCCTTCAGTGATGTTTTATAGTTTTCACCATATAAGTTTTTCACCTCCTTGGTTCAGGTTAGTTTGTAAGTATTTCACTCTTTTTGGTGCTATTGTAAATTCAATTATTTTTCTAATTTACTTTTCAGATTGTTCATTGTTAGTGTATAGAAATGCAACTGGTTTCTGTGTGTTGACTTTGTATCCTGATACTTTGCTGATTTCATTTACTAGATCTAACAGCTTATTTTGTATATGGTGTCTTTAGGATTTTCTACATATAAGATCACATTATCTGCAAACAGAGATAATTTTACTTCTTCCTTTTCAGTTCAGTTGCCTGATTGATCTAGATAGAACTTCCAGAACCATGTTGAATAGAAGTGGTGAAAGCAGTCATCCTTGCCTTGTTCCTAATCTTAGAGGGAAAGCTTTCAGCTTTCACCAGTGAGTATGAAGTTTGCTGTAAGTTTTTTACATATGGCTTTTATTATGTTGAGGTAGTTTCCTTCTATCTAGTTTTATGAATGTTCTTATTATGAAAGAGTGTTGAATTTTGTCAGATGCTTTTTTTGTATCAACTGAGGTAATCATATGGGTTTTTTTCCTCATTCTGTTAATGTGGTATTTTCATTGATTGAGTTTTGAATGTTGAACTAATCCTTGCATCCCAGGAATATATCTCATTTGGTCACAGTGTCTAATCCTTTTAATATGCTGCTGAATTCAATTTGCTAATAGCTTGTTGAGGATATTTGCATCAATGTTCATAAGGGATATCAGTCTCTAGTTTTTCTTTCTTGTAGTGTCTTTATCTGGCTTTGATATAGGGTAATGTTGGCCTCATAAATGAGTTAAGAAGTGTTCCCCTTCAATTTTTTTGGAAGTTTGAGATAGATTATATTAGTTCTTCTTTAAATGTTTGGTAAAACATTTAGTAATTTGGTAATGTCCCCACTTTCATTTCTGATTTTAGTAATTTGAATCTTCTCTCTTTTGGGGGGGTGGGGGCTTGAACTCACAACCCTGAGATCAGGAGTTGGATGCATAACTGACCGAGCCACCAAGGTGCCCCTCTTCTCTTTTTCTTAGTCCATGTAGCTAAAGGTTTGTCAATTCTGTTGATCTTTGAAGAACCAACTTTTGGTTTCATTTATTTTTTCTGTTGTTTTCTATTTTCTGTTGCATTTATATCTGATCTAATATTTATTATTTTCTTCCTTCTGCTATCTTTGAGTTTAATTTGTTCTTCTTTTCCTAGTTCCTTAAATTGTAAAGTTAAGTTGTTGGCTTGATATCTTTCTTATTTTTAAATGTAAGAATTTACAAAATGGGGAGAGGAACAAGATGGTGGAGGAGTAGGAGACCTGGATTTCTTCTGGTCCCAGGAATTCAGCTGGATAGGGATCAAACCATTCTGAACACCTACGAACTCAAGAGGAGATCGAAGAAAAGAATAGCACCAACTCTCTGAACAGAAAAGCGACCACTTTCTGGAAGGTAGGACATGTGGAGAAGTGAATCCAAGGCGATATTCAGGAGGATAGACGGCGGGGGAGGGGCCTCCGTCGGCCGCTTCTGGCAAGTGATAGAGCCGCCGAGCACAAAATTGGAACTTTTAGAAGTCAGCTCTGCTGAGGGACATCGCTCCAGTGGCTAAGCAGGGAGTGGAACCCTCTCTGGGACAGTGTGGTCTCAGGACGCTTGGGGTCACAGAAACACCAGGGGTGCCTGAGTGCGGCAGAGCACCCAGGTATCAGAGCGGGGAAGCCGGCTACAGAGACAGAGCCGAGGCATGGGCTCTCAGCTCAGGGTTACCATAAACTGTGATCCGTGGCACAGTCGGGCCACTGCTCCTCCAGCAGGGACCCAACAAGCGGCAGATCTGGGGAGACTCCCCTTCCTCCCCCGGGAGGAGTGGCGCGGGAGCGCACTGCAGGGATCTGCTGGGTTTGGAGACTCCACACGCGGTCGGGTGCCAGAAATAGAAACGTTCGGTCACAGGCCGGGTGAGCATGGAGTGTGGCCGGAGACCAGGGAGACGGGAGTGATTGAATGCTTTTCTCTGGGGGTGCACTGAGGAGTGGGGCCCAGAGTTCTCGGCTCCTCCAGGGCGGAGACTGGGAGGCCGCCATTTTCATTCTCATCCTCCAAAGCCCAACGGAAAGCTTGCAGAGAACAAAAGCTCCCAAGAGCAAACCCGAGCAGATTACTTAGCCCAGACCGGGCAAGGGCGGGTCAATTCTGCCTCTGGCAAAGACATTTGGGAACCACGGCAACAGGCCCCTCCCCCAGAAGATCAGTGAGAACAGCCAGCCAAGACCAAGTTTACCGATCAATGAGAACAGCAGAACGCCAGCGCTAGGGGAATACTGCACATACAATTCATGGCTTTTTTCCCACGATTCTTTAGTCTTTCAAAGTTAATTTTTTTTAAGTCTTTTTTTTTTTGAATTTTTCTTTTTCCCTTTTTCAACCAAATCTTATCAATCCCTTTTTTAAAAAAATCTTTTTTATTTTTCATTTTTAGAGTCATATTCTATCCCTTCATAGTAGTTACCCTTATTTTTGGTATATATATATAAGTTGTTCTCTCTTTAAGATTTTGGGATACAGTTTCTTCTAACAGATCAAAATATACCCTAAATCTCTAGTGTATGGCTTTGTTCTAGTCTCCTGCCTGATCACATTCTCTCCCTTTTTTTTTTAATCCTCTTCTTTCTTTTTTCAACCAACTTATCTTATCAATTCCTTTTATAAAATCTTTTATAATTTTCATCTTTATAGTCATATTCCATCCCTTCATCGTATTAACCCTTATTTTTGTACATATATATGTTTTTCTTTCTTTAAAATTTTGGGAGGCACTTTCTTCTAACAGACCAAAATACACCCAAAATCTAGTGTGTGGCACTGATCTATGCACCATCCTGATCATATTTGATCATATTCTGTTTTCTTTGTTTTGTTTTGTTTTTGTTTGTTTCTATCTTTTCTTTTTCTTTTTTTTTCTTTTTTCTTTCTTTCCTTTTCTTTCCACCCGGTTTCAGGTCTTTTCTGATTTGTTTAGTGTATATTTTTCTGGGGACGTTGTTACCCTGTTAGCATTTTGTTCTCTCATTCATCTCTTCTTCTCTGGGCAAAATGACAAGATGGAAAAAAATCACCTCAACAAAAAGAACAAGAGGCAGTACCAACTGCCAGGGACCTAATCAATATGGACATTAGTAAGATGTCGGAACTAGAGTTTAGAATGATGATTTTAAAGATACTAGCTGAGCTTGAAAAAAGCATGGAAGTTATTAAAGAAACCCTTTCTGGAGAAATAAAAGAACTAAAATCTAACGAAGTTGAAATCAAAAAGGCTATTAATGAGGTGCAATAAAAAATGGAGGCTCTAACTGCTAGGATAAATGAGGCAGAAGAGAGAATTCATGATATAGAAGACCAAATAATGGAAAATAAAGAAGCTGAGAAAAAGAGAGATAAACAACTACTGGATCACGAGGGCAGAATTCAAGAGATAAGTGATACCATAAGATGAAACAACATTAGAATAATTGGGATCCCAGAAGAAGAAGAAAGAGGGAGGGGGGCAGAAGGTATACTGGAGCAAATTATAGCAGAGAACTTCCCTAATTTGGGGAAGGAAACAGGCATTAAAATCCAGGAGGCAGGGGTGCCTGGGTGGCTCAGTGGTTTAAGGCGACTGCCTTCCGGCTCAGGTCATGATCCCAGGGTCCTGGGATCGAGCCCTGCATCGGGCTCCTTGCTCGGCCAGAAGCCTGCTTCTCCCTCTCCCACTCCCCCTGCTTGTGTTCCCTCTCACGCTGTCTCTCTCTCTCTCTGTCAATTAAATAAATAAAATCTTTAAAAAAAAAAAATCCAGGAGGCACAGAGAACCCCTCTCAAAATCAATAAAAATAGGTCAACACCCTGACATCTAATAGTAAAACTTAACGAGTCTCAGAGACAAAGAGAAAATCCTGAAAGCAGCTCGGGAGAAGAGATCTGTAACCTACAATGGTAGATACATTGATTGGCAACAGACCTATCCACAGAGACCTGGCAGGCCAGAAAAGACTGGCATGATATATTCAGAGCACTAAATGAGAAAAATATGCAGCCAAGAATACTATATCCAGCTAGGCTGTCATTGAAAGTAGGAGAGAGAAAAAGCTTCCAGGAAAAACAAAAACTAAAGGAATTTGCATACACAAAACCAGCCCTACAAGAAATATTGGAAGGGGTCCTCTAAGCAAAGAGAGAGCCTAAAAGCAACATAGACCAGAAAGGAACAGGGACAATAAACAGTAACAGTCACCTTACAGGCAATACAATGGCACTAAATTCATATCTTTCAATAGTTACCCTGAATGTAAATGGGCTAAATGCCCCAATCAAAAGACATAGATTGGATTAAAAAAACAAGACCCATTGATATGCTGTCTGCAAGAGACTCATTTTAGACCCAAAGACACCCCCAGATTGAAAGTGAGGGGGTGGAAAACCATTTACCATGCTAATGGACACCAAAAGAAAGCTGGGGTGGCAATCCTTATATCAGACAAATTAGACTTTAAACCAAAGACTGTAATAAGAGATGAGGAAGGACACTACATCCTACTTAAAGGGTCTATCCAACAAGAAGATCTACCAATTGTAAATATCTATGCCCCTAACATGGGAGCAGCCAATTATATAAGGCAATTAATAACAAAAGCAAAGAAACACATTGACAACAATACAATAATAGTGGGGGACTTTAACACCCCCCTCACTGAAATGGACAGATCATCTAAGCAAAAGATCAACAAGGAAATAAAGACTTTAAATGACACACTGGACCAAGTGGACTTCACAGATATATTCAGAACATTCCATCCCAAAGCAACAGAATACACATTCTTCTCTAGTGCCCATGGAACATTCTCCAGAATAGATCACATCCTAGGTCACAATCAGGTCTCAACCGGTACCAAAAGATTGGGATCATTCCCTGCATATTTTCAGACCACAATGCTTTGAAACTAGAACTCAATCACAAGAGGAAAGTTGGAAAGAACTCAAATACATGGAGGCTAAAGAGCATCCTACTAAAGAAGGAGTGGGTCCACCAGGAAATTGAAGAATTAAAAAATTCATGGAAACAAATGAAAATGAAAACACAACTGTTCAAAATCTTTGGGATGCAGCAAAGGCAGTCCTAAGAGGAAAGTATATAGCAATACAAGCCTTTTTCAAGAAACAAGAAAGGTCTCAACTACACAACCTAACCCTACACCTAAAGGAGCTGGAGAGAGAACAGCAAATAAAGCCTAAACCCAGCAGGAGAAGAGAGATAATAAAGATCAGAGCAGAAGTCAATGAAATAGAAACGAAAAGAACAGTAGAACAGATCAGCGAAACTAGGAGCTGGTTCTTTAAGAGAATTAACAAGATTGATAAACCCCTGGCCAGACTTATCAAAAAGAAAAGAGAAAGGACCCAAATAAATAAAATCATGAATGAAAGAGGAGAGATCACAACCAACACCAAAGAAATACAAACAATTATAAGAACGTATTATGAGCAACTATGTGCCAGCAAATTAGATAATCTGGAAGAAATGGATGCATTCCTAGAGATGTATCAACTACCAAAACTGAACCAGGAAGAAATAGAAAACCTGAACAGACCTATAACCATTAAGGAAATTGAAGCAGTAATCAAAAATCTCCCAACAAACCAAAGCTCAGGGCCAGATGGCTTCCCAGGGGAATTCTACCAAACATTTAAAGAAGAATTAATACCTATTCTTCTGAAACTGTTCCAAAAAATAGAAATGGAAGGAAAACTTCCAAACTCATTTATGAGGCCGCCATTACCTTGATCCCCAAACCAGACAAAGACCCCATCAAAAAGGAGAATTACAGACCAATATCCCTGATGAACATGGATGCAAAAATTCTCACCAAAATACTAGCCAGTAGGATCCAACAGCACATTAAAAGGATTATTCACCACTACCAAGTGGGATTTATCCCTGGGCTGTAAGGTTGGTTCAACATCTGCAAATCAATGTGATACACTAAATTAATAAAAGAAAGAACAAGAACCATATGATCCTCTCAATCGATACAGAAAAAGCATTTGACAAAGTACAGCATCCTTTCTTGATCAAAACTCTTCAGAGTATAGGGATAGAGGGTACATACCTCAATATCATAAAAGCCATCTATGAAAAACCCACAGTGAATATCATTCTCAATGGGGAAAAACAGAGCTTTCCCTCTAAGGTCAGGAACATGGCAGGGATGTCCACTATCACCACTGCTATTCAACATAGTATTAGAAGTCCTAGCCACAGCAATCAGACAACAAAAAGAAATCAAAGGCATCCAAATTGGCAAAGAAGTCAAACTCTCACTCTTTGCAGATGATATGATACTTTATGTGGAAAACCCCAAAGACTCCACCCCAAAACTGCTAGAACTCATACAGGAATTCAGTAAAGTGGCAGGATATAAAATCAATGCACAGAAATCAGTGGCATTCCTATACACCAACAACAAGATGGAAGAAAGAGAAATTAAGGAGTCGATCCCATTTATAATTGCACCCAAAACCATAAGATACCTAGGAATAAATCTAACCAAAGAGGCAAAGAATCTGTACTCAGAAACCTATAGAATACTCATGAGAGAAATTGAGGAAGACACAAAGAAATGGAAAAACGTTCCATGCTCATGGATTGGAAGAACAAATATTGTGAAAATGCCTATGCTACCTAGAGCAATCTACACATTTAATGCCATCCCTATCAAAATACCATCAACTTTTTTTAAAGAAATGGAACAAATAATCCTAAAATTTGTATAGAACCAGAAAAGACCCCGAATAGCCAGAGGAATGTTGAAAAAGAAAAGCAAAGCTGACAGCATCACAATTCCAGACTTCAAGCTCTATTACAAAGCTGTAATCATCAAGACAGTATGGTACTGGCACAAAAACAGACTAATGGAACAGAATAGATAGCCCAGGAATGGACCCTCAACTCTATGGTCAACTAATCTTCGACAAAGCAGGAAAGAATGTCCAATGGAAAAAGACAAATGGTGTTGGGAAAATTGGACAGCCACATGCAGAAGAATGAAACTGGACCATTTCCTTACACCACACACAAAAATAGACTCAAAATGGTTGAAAGACCTAAATGTGAGACAGGAGTCCATCAAAATCCTAAAGCAGAACACAGGCAGCAACCTTTTCGACCTCAGCCACAGCAACTTCTTCCTAGAAACGTGGCCAAAGGCAAGGGAAGCAAGGGCAAAAATGGACTTCATCAAGATAGAAAGCTTTTGCACAGCAAAGGAAACAGTCAACAAAACCAAAAGACAACTGACAGAATGGGAGAAGATATTTGCAAATGACATATCAGATAAAGGGCTAGTATCCAAAATCTATAAAGAACTTATGAAACTCAACACCCAAAGGACAAATGATCCAATCAAGAAATGGGCAGAAGACATGAACAGACATTTTTCCAAAGAAGACATCCAAATGGCCAACAGACACAAGAAAAAGCTAAACATAGATCGGCATCAGGGAAATCCAAATCAAAACCTCAATGAGATATCACCTCACACCAGTCAGAATGGCTAAAATTAACAAGTCAGGAAATGACAGATGTTGGCGGTGATGCGGAGAAAAGGGAACCCTCCTACACTGTTGGTGGGAATGCAAGCTGGTGCAGCCACTCTGGAAAACAGTATGGAGGTTCCTCAAAAAGTTTAAAATAGAGCTACCATCCAGCAATTGCACTGCTGGGTATTTACCCCAAAGATACAAATGTAGGGATCCGAAGGGGTACACGCACCCTGATGTTTATAGCAGCAATGTCCGCAATAGCCAAACTGTGGAAAGAGCCAAGATGTCCATCGACAGATGAATGGATTAAGAAGATGTGGTATTTATATACAATGGAATATTATGCAGCCATCAAAAGGAATGAAATCTTGCCATTTGCAACGACATGGATGGAACTGGAGGGTATTATGGTGAGTGAAGTAAGTCAATAAGAGAAAGACATGTATCATATGACCTCACTGATATGAAGAATTCTTAGTCTCAGGAAACAAACTGAGGGTTGCTGGAGTGGTGGGGGTTGGGAGGGATGGGGCGGCTGGGTGATAGACATTGTGGAGGGTATATGCTATGGTGAGCACTGTGAATTGTGTAAGACTGTTGAATCACAGACCTGTACCTCTGAAACAAATAATACATTATATGTTAAAAAAAAAAAGAAGAAGAAGAAGATAGCAGGAGGGGAAGAATGAAGGGGGGGAATTGTAGGGGGAGACGAACCATGAGAGACTATGGGCTCTGAAAAACAAACTGAGGTTGTAGAGGGGAGGGGGGGGATGGGTTAGCCTGGTGATGGGTATTAAAGAGGGCGCGTTCTGCATGGAGCACTGGGTGTTATACGCAAATCATGGAACACTACATAAAAAAAAAATTCATGTGAGCTCCAGTTTTAGAGGATTATTATGGATTATTATGATATAACATTTCAAGACAATAAAGACACTAATTTTTTATATTTAAAAAATGAATTTAAAAAATTAAAAAAAATAAATGTAAGAATTTACAGCTATAAATTTCCCCTTTAGTACCACTTTAACTGCATCTCATAAGTTTTTGTTTTCATTCAACTTCATTTCATTCAGCTAATTCATTTTCCCCTGTCATTTCTTCTTTGATCCATTGGTTGTTTAAAAGTGTTTTCATTTCCCAGTTTGGTGAATTTTCAGTTTTCTTTCTGTCACTGATTTCTAACTTCATTCTACTGTGGTTGGAGAAGATACTCTATATGACATCTGTCTTTTAAAATCTATTGAGACTTAATTTGTGGCCTAACATATGGTCTATCTTGGAAAATGTTCCATTTTTCACTGGAGAAGAATGTGTGTGCTGTTGTTGGTGAGAGTTCTGTATATATCTGTTAGATTAGTTGGTCTCTTGTGTTAAGTCCTCTGTTTCCTTACTTACCTCCTGTCTGGTGGTTTATCCATTATCTTGAGTGGGATATTGAAGTCTCCAACTATTGTAGAACTCTGTCTCTCCCTTCAGCTCTGTCACTTTTTGCTTTATATATTTTAATGGGCTGTTATTAGGTGCATAAATGTTTATAATTGCTGTATCTTCTTAGTGTATGAAAGCTTTTATTAATATATATAATGTCCTTTATCTCTCTTTTTTAAGGATTTTATTTATTTATTTATTTATTTGACAGAGAGATACACAGCGAGAGAGGGAACACAAGCAGGGGGAGTGGGAGAGGGAGAAGCAGGCTTCCCGCAGAGCAGGGAACCCGATGTGGGGCTCAATTCTGGGACCCTGGGATCATGACCTGAGCCAAAGGCAGATGCTTAACGACTGAGCCACCCAGGCGCCCCTGTCCTTTATCTCTTGTAAGCATTTTTTATTTAGAGTATATTTTATCTGGGGTGCCTGGGTGGCTCAGTCATTAGGCATCTGTGCTTTCGGCTCAGGTCGTGATCCCAGGGTCCTGGGATCGAGCCCCGCATTGGGCTCCCTGCTCCGCGGGAACCCTGCTTCTCCCTCTCCCATTCCCCCTGCTTGTGTTCCCTCTCTCACTGTGTTTCTGTCAAATAAATAAAATCTTTTAAAAAAATAAAGTATATTTTGTCTGATATTAATATAGCCACCCTTGCTCTTTTGATTACTCTTTGCATGGAATAGAATATCTTTTCCCATCCTTTCCCCTTCGGTCTATTTGTGTGTTTGGATCCAAAGCAAGTTTCTTGTAGACAGCATACAGTTGGATCATTTTTTTTTTTTTTAAATCTGTTCTGCCAATCTCTGTGTTTTGATTGGAGAGTTTAATCTGTTTGCTACATTTAATTACTGATAAGGGAGGACTTATTTATCATTTTGCTATTTGTTTTCTCTATGCCTTCTTGCTTTTTTGTCCCTCATTTCCTGCATTACTGTCTTATTTTATGTTTAGTCCGTTTTTTGTATTGAAATGTTTAAATTCCTTTCTCATTTCCTTTTGTATATATTCTATAGCCATTTTCCTTGTGGTTTCCATGGTAATTGCATTTTACACCCTAAAGTTATGCACTCTAATTTGAATTTATACCAACTTAACTTCAACAACATACAAAAACTCTGCTCCCTTAGAGCTCTGTCCCTGCCCCTTCCGGTTGTTGATGTCACAGAATTACATCTTTATACATTGTATGCCCTGAGACATAAATTAATAATTCTTTAAATTTATTAGTTTCTTAAATTATGTAGAAAATAAGATTTTTGGAGTTACAAACCAAAGTTACAATAATACTAACTTTTAGAGTAGTAATTGTTTCTATTTATTTATTTATAAAGATGGATTGATTCATTTTAGAGAGAGAGGGAGAGAGCATGAGCAGGGGGAGGGTCAAAGAGAGAGGGAGAGAATCTCAAGCAGACTCCCCACTGAGCATGGAGCCCGGTACGGGGCTCAATTGCAGGACCCTGAGATCATGACCTGAGCCAAAACCAAGAATCAGATGCTTAATCGACTGAGCCACCCAGGGGCCCTGTTTTTTTGTGGGTTTTTTTTATATATTTAAATGTATTAGTCTCTTAAATCATGCAGAAAACAAAAAGTGTAGTTACAAACCATTTTTACCGTATGTCTAGCTTTTATAACTGCCCATGTATATACCTAAATTGAGATCTTTATTTCTTCATATGGCTTTGGATCACTGTCTAGTGTCCTTTTATTTTACCTTGCAGGACTTCCTTGAGCATTTCTTGCAGGACAAGAATAGTAGAAATGAACTCCACTCCCTCAGCTTTTGTTTATGTGGGAATGTCTTAATTTCTCACTCACTTTTTTTTTTAAAGTAGGCTCCACACCCAGCTAGGAGCCCCACACAGGGCTTGAACTCACAACCCTGAGATGAGATCAAGAGTCTGATGCTTAACTGACTGAGCTACCCAGGTTCTGCTCCCTCACTTTTAAGGACAGTTTTGCTGGATATAGGATTCTTAGTTGACAGTTTTTTCTTTTAGCACTTTGAATATAGCACCCTATTGCCTTGCTGTCTCCAAAGTTTCTGATGAGAAATCTGCCGATAATCTTGGTGGTGGTGGGGTGAGGGGAGTCCCCTGTATGTGATGATTTACTTTTGCTGCTTTTAAGATTCTCTCTTTGTCTTTTAAAAGTTTGATTACAGTGTGTCTTGGTGTGAGTCTCTTCGAATTCATTTTACTTGGAGTTCATTGAACTTCTTGGACGTTTATATTCCTGTCTTTCATCAAATTTGGGAAGTTTTCAGCCATTATTTCTTCAGATACTTTCTTTTTTGAGAGTTCATTTCTCTTTTCTCCAGCACTGGATTATGTTTGTCCACTTCATGGTGTCCCACAGGACCCATGGGTTCTGTTCACTTTTCTTCAATTTTCTCCTATTTCTCTTCCTCAGACTCAATAATTTCCTTCATCCTATCTTCAAGTTTGCTGATTCTTTTCTTCTGCCTGCTCAAATCCGCCATTCAATCCCTCTAGTGAATTTTTTGTGTGTGTGTGAATTTTTTACTTCAGTTACTATACTTTGCAGCATTTCTTTTTAGGTTTTCTATCTCTTTGTTGATATTTCCATTTGCTCATATGTTATTTTTTTACTTTCTCCACATCATTGTTTAGTTCTGTGAGCTTCTTTAAAAGTTACATTCAAGTTTTTGTCTAATACATGTGTAGTCAGGTATTTTGTGGGGACAGGTTCTGTTGATTGTTTTTTTTTCCTTTGAATGGGCCATACTTTTCTGTTCTTTGTATGCTTTGTATTTTTTTGCTGGACACTGGACATTTTAATCTAATAATATGATGACTGTAAATGAAATTCTTCACCTTCCCCCGGGTTTGCTGGATTTATTATTGTCATAGGTTGTCTCTGTGCTGAGGCTGACCCTAAACCTAAGGTCTTCAAATGTCTTTTTTGAGCCCTTCCCTGGCATGTATGGGCACTTTCTGATTCTCTCCATATATGCTGTTGTTTTTGAATGTCCTACCATTTAATGGCTGGCTCCCAAAGGAAAAAATAGAAAAATGAAGAGGGGAAATAAACAGCTCTGTCCCTTTAAATCCCCCTGGAAGTTTCTTCAGTCAGAAGGGAAGGGCTTATAACAATGGAGGAGGTATATTGTTGAAATGATTGCCCACCTCTTTGTCCACACCTCTGTGATCAGAAGCAGCAATCAGAGTGAGAGCACAGATCCCTGATATTTGAAGGGCAGGGTCCTTTTTGCCTGTCCTGGCTCCTGCAATTTGTGTGCAAGCTGCTCCAAGAACACATGCCCAGCTGCCTGCCACTGGGCTGGGGTTGGGGGCTGGGTCGCTGCTACTGCACTAAGAGCTGAAATTGACCCAAATTAACTACAGTTAATCATCTAAGTATTCCTCTGGAAGTTGCAAGCCTCAGTAGACTCCAGAGTTCCAACATAGTTCTATCAGACAGATTCAGCCAGTGCAATTGTTTTCTACATGGGGAAACAAGGAGTATGTTAGGCAAAATGGGGTAGATGGCATAGGGGAGGGAATGACACTTCTGTGAGTATACTTTTTGTGTACTGTTGGCTTCTGAAAGCCTGCTAATATACATATTCAAGCAAAAATAAATTAGTAAGAATTGGAAGGTATGGAATCCTATAATTGACAGCAAACTAGTGGAAATGAAACTAATTCTATTTCAAACAAATAACATAACTCTGAAGGAAACAGAGGAAAGAATGGAAGAATGAACTAGTCCAAGTATCTTATGTGCATAGCATTTGACAAATACTCTCAGTCTTGGGCAGGGTAAGGTATGTATGAGAAAAGAATTGCAAACAATTCTGAATTCTTTTTAATAGGTTTATTTATTGCAATGGTATGGGCAAAGCAATTCTGAAACTCTTAATTTTTTTAAAGGTTTTTATTTATTTGAGAGAGAGTGAGAGAGCCAGCAAGAGAGAGCATGAGTGGGGGGAGGGGCAGAGGGAGAAGCAGGCTCCCTGTATGGGGCTCAATCCCAGGACCCTGGGATCATGACCTGAACCGAAGGCAGCCACTTAACTGACTAAGCCAACGAGGCACCCCGAAATTATTTTTTTAAGATTTATTTATTCTAGAGAAAGAGCACGAGTGGGAGGGACAGAGGGAGATGGAGAGAGAGTCTCAAGCAGACTCCACACTGAGTGGAGAACATGATGTGGGGCTCGATCTCATGACCCTGAGATCACAACCTGAGCCAAAACCAAAAGTTGGATGCTTAACTAACTGTGCCACCCAGGCACCCCTGAAACTATTTTAAATGCACCATAGACTTGAGTAAAAGTGAATGTGTTTATGGTGTTAGGAGTCAGGGTACTGACTGTAGAAGAAAAGACATACTAATATGAAATAAGGACAGGCAACAACGACCCCTCTGGAGATGGATTGAAATTGAAGGTATTGGTGTGAACTCATGGTCTCTAAAATATATTTATGTAGATAAACATGTTTATGTGCACATGCATAAATGTTTATGTGTATGCATATATGTGTATTTATACATACACATATTTCTTAGCGATGTCTGCTGAAGGGGCCACAAAACAAAGTAACCCCAGTAGCAATGAGTACACTTAGTGCCCAGATCTTAATTGTTTCCTAGGGATGCCATAAAATATTGCCACAAACCGGGTGGCTTAAAACAACAGAGATTTATACTCTCACAGTTCAGGATGCCAGATGTCCAAAATCAAAAAAGGGTCAGCAGGGTTGGTCCTTCTGGAAGTTCTGAAGGAGAATCTGTTTGTTGGGGAACATCATCAAAAAGATGTGACAGCTGATTGACCCACGAAGTGGACCCAGGTACTTGGAGGCTCCTCACCCTCTCCTCTACCCTTGGAATGGAGGTTCTGTTTGCCTTTCCCACAGGCTCCCAGTGGCTGCTCCAAGGACAGAGATAAGGATGTGGTGCTGAAAACACTGCATGGTATATACGACTGAGCTTAGTTAGGGCCTCTTTATAAACTTTTAAGATTTGGTGGGCGGGATCCATTCATCTTGCTGCTGCTAAGACAAGCCTCATATGCAAGTTCATTTTGCCTATTAAAACTGCCACCTACCAACCTGGAGTGCCTTCCCTCTTTCTTCTCTCTCTCCCTGCTCTCGGTGGACAGGGACCAGTTTCAGATTGTACCCGGGAAGCTCCCAAGAGGGTTGTGAACCAACACTGTTCTGTGCCTCTCTCCTGTCTTCTCGTGTTTGCTGGCAGTCCTTGGAGTTCCTTGGCTTGCAGTTGTGCCACTCCACCCTCTGTCTCTGTCATCACGTGGCCTTCTTCCCTGTGCTCCTGTGTATCTGTCAGTCTCCCTCTCCTTATAAGAACACCAGTCATTGGATTTACAATCTACTATAATCCAGTAGGACCTCATCTTGATTACATCTGTAAAAACTCTCTTTCCAAAGAAGATCACACTCATAGGTTCTGCAGGTTAGGACTGTCATATACCCTTTTGGCGGGACATAATTCAACTCACAATAGTTTCTAATACCATTCCCCATTAAGAGGAACCAGGTCTCCCCAGAGAAATAGCTAATTCCAGAGCTGAAGAGGGGTGGGTATAAGATGAACCTGGAATATCTTGTTATACCAGAAAGTAATGAAGTGCTAAAAAAAATAAGTGAGGGGAGCATGTCACGAAGGACACAAGAGGCTGAGGGCTGACTAGAAAATATGGTGGGCATGTTGGAGTCAGAAAATCATTTTGCAGCCATTGTGGTAATGATTGGATCAACTAGCTAAGAATCCTGAATGGATCTCTCTAAGGAGACATTTTGATGAGGAGCCAAATATTTGATTGTCTTAGAGTGCCTTCTCATATACAACTTATTAGTGTAAAGGAGGGGAATTAACAGTAAAATATAGTGGAGAAATTGGGCAACCCATTCACCAAGTGATCAAAATTAACATGACCAATGAGGGGTAAAGGGACATTGTATGCCCTAGATATGATGCCCTAGGAGGATACAACATCATCTATACAGTATTCTCAAGAATGCGTAACTTTGGGAGTGCCTGGGTGGCTCAGTCAGTTAAGCATCCAACTCTTGATTTTAGCTCAGGTCATGATCTCAGGGTTGTGAGATTGAGCCCCTCATTGGCTGTGCATAGAACTTACTTAAGATTCTTTCTCCCTCTCCCTCTGCCCTTCCCCCTGCCTCTCTCTCTCTCCCTCTTCCTCTCTTAAAAAAGAATGTGTAACTTTGATCTGTTCATGAAGAAACACCAGACAAACCCCAAAAAAGAAATGTTCAAATAGGGGCGCCTGAGTGGCTCGGTCAGTTAAGTGGCTGACTCTGGATTTTAGCCCCGGTCATGGTCTCAGGATCGTGGAATTGAGTCCTGAGTCAAGTTCTGCACTCAGTAAAGAGCCTGCTTAGGATTCTCTCTCTCCCTCTGCCCTCCCCCTGCTCTCTTGCTCTCTCTAAAATAATCTTTTTAGAAAAATGTGTGGGTGGGTGGGTGGACTATATATTTCAAAAATGGCAATGTTATAGTCAAAATCCTAGCTACAGAAAATAGAATGATTGTTGCCAGGGCCTGAGGGGAGGGGAAAATGGGAGTTAGTGTTTAATGAGTACAGAGTTTCAGTTGGGGAAGATGAGAAAGTTCTGGAGAGGAAGGATGGTGATGGTTGCACAAGAATGTGAATGTACTTAATGCCACAGAACTGTACATTTAAAAGTGTCTTAAATGATATATTTTATGTGTATTTTACCACAGTAAAAATGTGTCAGTGTTATGAAAGGCATATAAAGGCTGTAGAAAGTTTCTGGATTAAAGGACATTAAAGAGACATGACAACTAAATGCAATATGTAACTATAGACTGGCTCCTAGAACAGAAGGGAAAGAGTTTACAAAGGACCCTAGGTCAAGGGACAGCACTGAAATTGAAAAATGGATGGCAGATTAAAGTCTTGGGTTTTTTTTTTTTTTTTAAGATTTTATTTATTTATTTGATAGAGAGAGACACAGTGAGAGAGGGAACACAAGCAGGGGGAGTGGGAGAGGGAGAAGCAGCCTTCCCGCGGAGCAGGGAGCCTGATGTGGGGCTTGAACCCAGGACCCTGGCATCATGACCCAAGCCGAAGGCAGACACTTAACGACTGAGCCACCTAGGCGCCCCAGATTAAAGTATTGTATCAATGTGGATTTATGGAATTGATAATTGTGCAGTGGTTACAGAATATCCCTATTCTTGGGAAATACACACTTTAGTGTTATATGTAACTTACCTCAAATAGTTCAATATTATGTAACATATACACACATATATGTATGTACGTGTGTGTGTGTACAGATTGACGGGGGAACTCGGGAAGGGAGACAATGAAAAAGTAAATGAGGGGGCACCTCGGTGGCAGTGTCTTTGGGCATCTGCCTTTGGCTCGGGTCATGATCCCGGGGTCCTGGGATCAAGTCCCATGTTGGGCTCCCTGCTTGGCGGGAAGCCTGCTTCTCCCTCTCCCACTCCCACTGCTTGTGTTCCCTCTCTGGTTGTCTCTATCAAATAAATAAAGAAATAATCTTAAAAAAAGAAAAGAAAAAGTAGATGAGGTAAAATGTTAACAACAGTTGAATCTGAATAAGGGTATACAGTTTTATTGAATTATTTTATTTTTGCAATTCTTTGGAAATTTGAAATTATTTCCAAGTGAAAAAACAAAAGCAAAAACCCAATCAGTTCATTCCTTTCATTCTATTCTCTTTTAAACCCACTCTGGTCAGGCTGTGTATCCCACAAATCCACTAAAATACATTTGTCAAGGTTACCAATTAAGTCTAGTTTACTAACTTCAATGGGCAGTTCTTGCTCTTTCTCTTACTTGACCCATCACTAGCATTTGACACAGTTTATCACTCCCCTCTTCTTGAAATGTGTTCTCTTGAATTCTGGACACCACTCTTTTACGGTTCTTCTCTCACATTCCTGGCTGCTCCTTCTCAATCTCCTTGGCAGTTCCCTTTTATATATCTCCCTCTTCTAAACATTGGAGTGCCTCAGGACTCAGTGCTCAGAGCCAAGTCATCTAGGAGTTCTTTTGTGTTGTCAGGGTCCATTTCCCAATCTCATTCTTATGTCTTTAGTCACTCACCTGAATTTGAGCATGTAGTATTCTTCCAGGAAATGTAAGGTCCTCCTCGTTTTGAGGTCTTACCCAAATTCAACTCCCTATTACCTGTTTCCTGGTTCAGAGCAGTTGGTAGATGTGCACAATAGGGAAGATCTCTCACACTATCCTAGCACATATTCTAGGAGAAGGATGTAGGGCTGGAAACCCTTTTTAAAATCCTGAAGAGATCTGAAGTGTAACTGTCCCATCAAAAGTTAGAAATCTAGGACCCAGTAAAGGGAAGGTTTTTGTTGTTGGTCATTCGGCTGATTACTGGCAGTGTTTGAGCTAAAGCTCAGGTGTCTTCTGCTCACTTTTTAAGTGGTGATTTAACATGTTTGCTTCAGGGATTCAAGAATCTGATGAAAGCTACAGACTTTTTCCAATGGCCAGAGGCTGGGGGTGGGGGGGTCCCTAGTACATTCTTTCTCATCTAATTTCAGGAGTTTGTAGACCTTTGAGCACATCCAGATCTCAGGTTGCAAACCTCTGCTCTATCAGAAAATCCAAAACAAGGAGATATCTACAGGATAACTGATTCAGTGTCTTCAACAAATCAATGGTATAAAAAACTGGGGAAAGGAGAATATAAATGCTTAAGGTTAAAAGAGTCTTAGGAAGTCTAACAGTCAAATGCAGTATGTAGACCTTGTTTGAATTCTGATTCAAACAAACTGTAAAAGGATATTTTGGGGACAACCAGGGAAATTTACATAGAGTATTGGATGACATTAAGGAATTATTAATTTTGTTAGATGTGAGATCATTATGTAAGAAAATTGATTTTTTTTAGAGATGAGTATCACAATATTTAGGATTGAAATAGGATGTCTGGGATTCACTTTAAAATACAAAGAAAAGGGGTGCCTGGGTGGCTTAGTCGTTAAGCGTCTGCCTTTGGCTCAGGTCATGATCCCAGGGTCCTGGGATCGAGTTCCACATCAGGCTCCCTGCTCAGCGGGAAGCCTGCTTCTCCCTCTCTCACTCCCCCTGCTTGTGTTCTCTCTCTCGCTGTGTCTATCTCTGCGAAATAAAGAATCTTTTTTAAAAAAAATACAAAGAAAAGGGACCACTGGGTGACTCAGTTGGTTAAGCATCTGCCTTCGGCTCAGGTCATGATCCCAGGTCCTGGGATGGAGTCCCACACTGGGCTCCTTGCTCCTCAGGGAGCCTGCTTCTCCCTCTGCCTGCTGCTCCCCCTGCTTGTGCTCTCTCTCCTTTCTCTCTCTGACAAATAAACAAAATCTTAAAAAAAAAAAATACAAAGAAAAAAACATGAAGCAATTTTTTGCAAGATGTTTACAATTAAATCTAGGAGAAGGGGATCTGGTGGTTTGTTTTAATACTGTTCTACTTTTGGGGCACCTGAGTGGCTCAGTTGTTAAGCATCTGCCTTCAGCTCAGGTCATGATCCCAGGGTCCTGGGATTGAGCCCCACATCGGGCTCCCTGCTCAGTGGGAAGCCTGCTTCTCCCTCTCACACTCCCCCTGCTTGTGTTCTCTTTCTCGCTGTCTCTCTCTCTGTCAAATAAATAAAATCTTAAAAAAAATACTGTTCTACGTGATTGAAATTTTTCATAATAAAAAGAGTATACAAACAAGTTCTGTTCTCTGCCATTCTGGCAAAGACAAGAGGATATCTAGGGTGTCACAGCCAGTACCGAGGTTTTGAGGCTTCCTGAAGAGCCATCCATAGAATTCCTGATTCTAGGACCCCAGGGCTACAAAAGCTAGACTGTTTTTGTGGTTTTTATTTTGTTTTGTTTTTGGTCACGGTATCTTATTTTTGACCAGGGAACCCACTGATATTCTGCAAAATGAGTTAGATGGGTATTGCTATTTCCTTTCTGGGAGTTTCAAGGAATTTGTCCATTTCATCTATTGTCAAAACTATGGGCATAGAGTTATCCATAGTATACAGTCGTTATCCTTTTAATGCCTGTAGGGTCTGTAGTGATGTTCATGCCTCTTTCATGCCTGATATTTGTAATTTGTGCACTGTCCTTTTTGACATAGACAAAGGCCAGAAAGGAGAAATTATTTCAGTTAAGGCTGAGAGCCAGCTGGGCCATCCTTATTTCTGCTGCCTTGCTGGCTAGTTGGGTCAGTCATCCTTTTTGACGCTTCCTGTCCCCAGCCCATAGCTCTTGAACCCTCCACGTGGGCCTGTACTGCTTGGCCTCTGAAGTGACTCCAACTTCTCAGAATGTTCTCTTGCCCTCTATCCCTGGCTTCTTCCACAAAACCAAACTCAGGAAGAGGGAATAGAATAACAAAGGAGACGTCACGATGAGGGGTGGCAAATGGCATAGATGGGCTACTTGTTAGAATCTGATGGAAGGCTCAGCTTACCTGGAGAAAGGCAACTCTGAAGTTTCCATGGTGGGGAGAGGAGATCAGGGAAGGAACACAGTTACTGGCAAGGACAACTTCCTCCACTTTACTACCCCTTCCCTTTAACTTTGTCTTCTTCGTTGCTAGAGGGAAGGGACTCATGAGATACTCTCACGGTCCCCTCAATGCCTGCTGTTTGGGACTCCAGTCATCAGCATGCAGAGCTATGAACAGGGAAATAGAGTCTGCCTCCACTGTGAACCTCCAAGAACTATGCCAGGTCTTCTGATTCTAAAGTCCCATTTTCTTTCTACTATGTCAGTGACTCTTATATTAATGCCAAATATTCATTCATTTTTGTGCCAGGTGCTTTCCTTCCTATAGTCTTTAGGGGAGGATGAGGGGAGGCAAGGAAGGAAGAGGACAAGGAAAGACTCTTCTGCCTGAAGGCCTCCAGAGGGTGAGAACCCGCTGGCTTTTGGGATGTGTTCCCACTCTCAGGAGTATATATCTGGTCTCCCTCGCTACCTTTCTGGAGAAGCAATGTTTGAGGAAGAGGGACACATTACAGGGATGCTGCAAATGAGAACCTCCTCTTTATTCCATATATGGAAGCTGGTTTCTGGAGCTAGGTAGGGAAAGGGCTTTGGCCTGGCCCTACCTCTGTGTGGGCCCTAGGGATAAGGGTCTAGATTAGGGTGACAAGGCCTTCCTCCAGGTGGGAATGAAAAGTCCTGACCTCTAGTCAGTCCCAAATTAGGGGGTGGGCGCAATGGTGTGGGGCATTTCCTTGGTGAGGTGAATATCGGCTTGGGGCAGGCTCTTCCAGGCAAGTTCTAAGATCCCGTATTGAGCAATGCCCATAGGATTCATGGTACGGACATTATTCTGACCTGGGAGGGACACCACCTCCTGGAACTCCAGAGGACCTTTAGGGTTTTGAGAGCCACCACAAAACAGGTGGTAGAACAAGCGCTCCCCCGGAACCAGCTCCATGGCCTTTAGGGCCGCCTCATAGGTGATCTCTTGGGATTGGCATTCATCTCTCAGTAACAGCTCCTGTAGCAGCTTCTGGATTCGGGGTGACTTAAGTTGGTACAGGTCCATGAGCTGGTAGAACTGTTCCATCCAAGCAGCACTGTCTTTTGCATATCGTTGCTGCAACATCCGCAAGACATGGTACAGTGCCACAAATGTCTCCCAAAGAGGCACCTCTTCCTTTTTCTTAGAGATGGCCTGTGCCTTCTTCTCCAGCTTGGGCAATCTGGGAAACCTGCCTTTGTCCTTAAAAGCCCAGAAGTCCTTTTGAAACATCAGTGCAAGGGTTTGTTTTTCCACAGAGGCCTGGGCACCTGTGAAACTGTCTCCTGTGGCAGGATGAAAGTGTTGCACCTCCATCTCCTTGAGAGCAGTGGATATCTGCTCTGCCCATGCACTCCTGTAAGGCTCTTCTAGAAGGTGCCAATTTACACCCTTTGGGGTTGGAATCCCTTTGGTACCTAATGGGGACTTTTGTGTGGGGACAGTGAAAGGTTTTAACCAGCTTTCCTTTCCTTTTATAGGTGGGATCACTTTCAGGTACTTTGGACCCATGGGCTCCTTATTGGGTTTTGAGATATGTGCGCTTCGTGATTCCAGGACCTGCTTGTGACGGTACACAATGGCTTCAAGTTGGGCCAAATGTAGCCACTCTAAATTTCCCTTTGAGGTGAGGTCTTTGAGAAGCTGGCACAATCTGTGGAAACTATCCCTAGAAAGCTGTTCTCCTGCCTCCATCCGTTCTAGGACATGGCGGATCCACTCTATATCTGAGAGTACTACCTGAGCACCTATTTCCTTGGCCCAGATTTGGGGCACAGGTACCTCAGTCTTTCTCATCAGAGCTGGATGATGCTGCAAAATCCACTGCCACTTGGGCTCTAGTGGTTCACCTTGGAGTTTGTGAGCTTCCATGGTCTTCCTCAATATGTGAGGTAAATATGGAGTCTTTAAGTCTTGCTCTGGGGACTCCAAAACTGTATCCAAAAGTTGTAGAGGTTTGGGCTTATATTTCTTCAACAGTTCTTGTCTTTCCATAAACCTTGACTCTGGAAGTACCCTGGATGCCTCGAGTGCTCTGGCCCTTTCTTCCCAGGATACTTGTTTCGTAGACACTGGCACTGGTATTGTCTCTTGCCTGCCCAGAGCTATTGAGATCACTTTCTTGGAAGGGACTTTAAGAACTTTTAGTTGTATATCACTGTCTTTGATATCAGGGATTCTTTTTCCAATAGAAGGGATTATTTCTCTTCTTTGGTCCTTTTCTCTTTCTGCTTGTGACTTAAGTAATTTTTCTTTTTTAAAGATCTCTTTTTTCTTGTCTGCCTCTTTTTTCAGTGAGCTTTTCCCCTTTTCTTTCTCACTCAGACTTTCTGACTCTTCCTCACTCAGACTTTCTGACTCTTCCTCACTCAGACTTTCTGACTCTTCCTCACTGATGCTTTCCTTCTCCTCCTCTTCAAACACTTCCTCCTCCTCCCCTTCCTCCTCCTCCTCCTTCTCCTCCCCCTCCTGCACCTTCTTCTTTTTCTTTTTCTCCTTCTTCTCTTTCTCTTCCTTCTTCTTCTTCTCTTTCTCCTTTTCCTTTCTCCTCTCTTCCACCTCTACCTCTTCCACCACCTTCCCTTCTTCCTCTTCCTCCTCCTCCTCCTCTTCTTCTTCCTCCTCCTCCTTCTCTTCCTCAGACAAACTCTCTCGCTCTACTTGGTCTAATAAGCTTTCCATTTCTTCAGAAAGGCTCTCTCTACTTTCCTCTTGACTGGGAAGCTTTTCCTGTGGTGTATCAACTGTCTTTAGCTCTTTTCTCTTTCTCAACCTTTGTTTAAGCAGTGGTATTACCTCTTCATCCTTTGTTAGTCCTTCCTCTTCTTCTTCCTGTATGACTTCTCTCTGTTGTCTAGCCAATCTGCTTTCTTCCTCAGTTATTTTTTTCTCTTTCTTTATCATTCTTTTCATTTCCTTGGCCAGTTTTCTCTGCTTCTTAGCCAGTTTCTTCTCATCTTTGGTTACTTCTGGTTGTTCCTCAGAAAAATCCCACTCTTTGGCATCAAGTTTATTTTTTTCCTTGCTCAATCTCCTTTCCTTAACAAAGAAGTTCCTCTTCATCTTTGTCATCTCTATTTCTTCCTGGGTCAGTTTCATTTCTTCTTTGGTAAGCTCTTGAAGTGCCTTTAAGACTTTGCTGCTTACTTTTGATGCCTTGGAAGTGCCCTCCTTTTCTTTAATCAACTTCCTTACTACTTTGGCTAGCTTCCTTTCTTCCTGCGCATACACTCTCCCTCCTCTGGTAAATTCCAGTTTTCCTTTGGCAATGTCCCTTTGCTCTGTGGCCAGTATCCTATCTTCATACCTCAGTATCTTCTCCTCTAGTGACAATTTCCTCTTGATTAGTTCTAGTTCATTCTTAGTCAGTCTTACCTGTTTTAAGGTTTCTTCAGTCTCTCCTGCAGAGAGAATTTCCTTTTCCTCAGACAGCCTGACTTTCTCCTGGGCCAGTTTCTTCATTTCTGTGCCCAGTGCCCTTTCTTCCTTGGCACCATCCCACTCTCCTCTGAGCATTTTCAGTTCTTGAAATACTGCCCTCTTCTCCATAGCTAATTCCATCTTGTCCTGGGCTAGATTGTGCTGCTTCTGAGCCAGACTTTCCTCTAATTGGGTCAGCTTTTTCTCTGCCTCGTCCAGGTTTTTCTTCTGGGAAAGTTTTTCCTTTTCTTCCATCAGCTTCTTCTCTACCTGAGTAAGTTTCTTCTTGTACACATCCAGTTTCTCCTTTGCTTGGACTAATTTATTTTTGTTCTGCGCAAGGTTTTCTTTGACCTGGAGGAAGTTCTCTTTCCTCTGAGCCAATTTCACTTTCTCCTGAAGCAGATTCTCCCTCTCCTGAGCCAGAGACTTCTCCCTCCAGTCTAGGATCTTCTTGTTCTTTGTGAGTTTCTCTTTGTCCTGGACCAATTTTTCTTTTTCCTGGGCCAGTTTTAACTTGTTCTCCATCAGTTTCTTCCTTTTCTGGGCAAGCTTTTCCTCTTCCTCGGGCAGGTTCTCCTTGTCGTGAGCCAGTTTCTTCTCTTCCTCGATCAGCAGTTCTTCTTCCAGGGTCAGTGTTTTCTCTTCTTTAATCAGTTTCTGCTCTTGCCAGGCCAGTGTCTTCTCTTCCTGAGCCAGTCCCTCCTCTTCCTCAGCCAGATCCTTCAATTCCTGAATCAGTTCCTCTTCTTTCCAAGCCAGTTCCTCCTCTTCCCACATCAGCTCCTCCAATTCCTGGGCTAGTTCCTCTTCTTGCAATGCCAGCTCTTGCTCCTTCTGGGTCAGTTTTTCCAATTTCTGGGCCAGTATCTTTTTTACCTCAGCCAGCTTCCCTCCTTTCTTTGCTATTTTCTCTTCTTCTCGAGCCATTTCCTCAAACTGCTTGGCCAGTTTCTTCCTTTTCTGGGCCAATTTCTCTGCTTCTTGGCTTAACTTCTCCTCTCTTTTGGCCAATTTTTCCTCATTATGGACAAACTTCCTCTCTGACTGGACCATTGTCCTGTCTCTCTGAGCCAGTTTCCCATATTCCCTGGCCAGTTTTCTCTCTTCCTGGGCCAGTTTTCTCTCTTCCTGTGCTAGTTTCTGTTCTTCTTGGGCCAGCTTCCTTTCTTCTTGGGCTCGTTTCCTTTCAGCCTGGGCTCGTTTCCTCTCCATCCAGGCCTGCTTATATTCTTTTTGGATCTGTCTCTGCTCTTTTGTCATCAGCTCTTCTTGTTCTTCTTCTCCCCATTCCTGAGACAATTCTTCTCCCTCCAGGGTCAATTCCTCCTCATCCTTGTGTTCCTCTCTGGACCTGGCCGCTGTCTGTTCCCAGAACTCTAACCACTCATCCCATCTCAGCTTCTTCTTGTCCACATCCAGCTTTTCCTCCTCTGGGAGTGGCTTCCTTTCATCCGTTTGTTGTTTCTCCTCTTCCTCAAGATGCTTCTTGTCCCAGGCTTTCTTCCATTCATCCCAGGATATCTTCGTCTCACCCTGGGCCTGTTTCCACTCATCCCAGGACTTCTTCCACTCCTGCCAAGACAGCTTCCTCTCATCCATAACTGGCCTTTCTTCTTGCTTAACTACTTCCTCCTCTGGTTTGGCCACTTCCTCTACTGCCTGACTCACATCCCTCTCTCTTTTGCTCACTGTCTCTTTTTTATCCACTTTTATTTCCTGCTGAACTTCTTTCCTCTCTTGCTTAAAGGGCTTCGTAAAGGATGTCTTCTCTTCTTTCTTCGATACTCGTTTTCCCTTGGTGAGGCCACTGGGTCCTAAAAAGATAGCTTTCTTTTTCTTGCCTTTTTTGGGAATCACCTGGGTTTCCTGCAAGTATGGCACGTCCTCTTCTTCCTTTTGCACTTGCTCTTGCTCTTGCTCCTCTGGTATCTCGTCCTCCCTTCTGATGGTCATTATGTCATCTCTAATTGCCCCTTCATGAATAAAAATCGGTTTCTCCTCTGGCCAGGCTATATCCCAGTTGAGGTCCTCAAGCAGAACCTCACTTTTTTTCTCCAACAAGGGGCAGATCTCCTGAAAAAGTTCCCAACTGGGCTGTTGATCTGCCAGCACTTCCTGAGCCGTGGCCACTAGCTCCATGTTTAGAGCTTCTGACATTTTTGTTTGGGAACCAGATATTCTAAGGGTCATAAGACGACACAGATTATCCCGCCATGATGAGCTATCTTCAGGGATGGTCTTGCGGCCGGGCGCTCCAGTGGCACCCCGCCCTTTGGCTTTCAGCTGCTTCACAACTGGTTCCTCCTTTACAGCAGACAGAGATTCCTCAGTTGTAACTTCAGCTTCTTTTGTCTTCTTGTGCCTCTTTTTGGGTTTCTGAACTGTTCTTTTCTTACCTTTTCTGTCATGTATTTTCCTCAGCATCTTCAGGGTCAGTGCAAACTGGTCCTTTGAGGTGTCTTTCTCTGGAGGTTGTTGTTCACCATCTTTTGAAATCTTTAACACACTGATGGTTGAAGACATTCTAGAATGGGCAGCTGTATCCTCCACCAAAACTGGTGCAGCTTCCCTCTGGTCAATTTCACCCTCTACGGGACCTGGCTCTTTGCCAGCCTCTTTTATCTTCTTGAGGGCCCGCCACAATTTTCGGACTGCAGGGAAGATCAGGAGATGGAGATAAGGAAGGCATGGGAGGCTTAAGTCACATCTTTCCCACTAATGGTATGAGTAAGAGGAATTGCCGTCAAAGTAGTAGCAACAGAGGGGCCCGAGGCCTTTAAAAAAAAAAAAAAGGATTCTCCTTACTTTATTCCAGTGCTCACCCCTTCCAAATCCTATGGAGATAAGCATTGGAGTCTCCCTGAGTTTGGGTAGATTCTTCCTAGGAAGTTTCTGTGAAAAGATCTGTCTACTTGTCTCTGGTCCTACCTGGTTGATATCTCTTGACCCATGTTAGCCCTAACTATATTGCCTCTTGGGGACCCTGAGGCATGAACCAGATCACCCCATACATACCATGCTTTTTGCCCCCTGCTCGGCCCTGTCTTTGGCCTTTGCCGGACTTGATGGCAGCTTTAGATTCTCCAGGAATTACATCAGGTTGCTTGGAAAGGGATATACGTTCAGAAATCCTTGAGACCTCTAAAGAGAAAGCAGGCTTTTCCTGTCCCTCTGACAAGGTCAGGTTTTCATTCAATCGCTGCTCCACTTGAGTATGAAGGATTTGGAGATCTGTGGCCCGCATCCCCAACAGATGGTCTAGGGATTCCTCCCCAATCATTTCCTGCCTATGAAAGTCAAGGGAGAGGAAAGACCATGGTGAATCAGGGACAACAGAGAGAACGAGAAGGAAGGAACTGCTGTGGAACAGGCAGGGGGCTTGGCACAGCGGCCAACAGAGACAGTGTACGTTGAGGTAAAGGATGGCCAAGAAGAAAGAGGAAGTCTAGAAAGCCAAGGTGGCAATGAATGGAGTGGTTTGTATGGGGACTGAAGAGGTAGGAGAAAAGAATGAAAAGGGGAACTCAAGAGTTAAGGGACAGACAGGAGCAAGAGAAAAAATGGAGACAGGAATGAGCAGTCAGGATTGTCAGGACAGTCTAGGAATGGAAAAAGACTATGAAAAAGAAAAAGGACAGGAAGAGTTAATGGACAGGTATGAAGAGCTAGTGAAGGAAGGGCAAGGAAGAAGAAAATTAGAGGCTAGTCAAGAATTGCAGAAGGCACAAAGAACTTACTGCATCTCCCGGAAGGTCTCTCGGTGCTGGATCAGGTTTAAGAGTGAGGACTTAGAGTGGATTCCGGTGTCAGCCATGAGGCTCAGGGCCTTACTCCTCACTTTTTGGTCCTTGTCCATCAATCCTTGGGCCAGGGGCATGGCAAAGAGATGAGTAATCATTCCTAGATGCTTCAGCCCTTGCCAGGCTAGCTCTCGGATCAGCGGGTTGGAATTGGTGGTATCATCCAGTAGACGATGGGCTGTTTCAGAGCGCAGGAATGAAGACACCTCATAAGAGGCAAAGATTTGCCCCAGTGCACCAATACAGCATTGGTACTTCAGTGGAGAAGCGTGGATCATAATGTTGAGGATTGTCTCCACCAGGCTATTAATAGCTATTTCACTCATCTTTTTCCCCAGCCAACTACGGTTTGCTGAGTCTGTAAGGACACTGTAGGTTACATCCTTAGAGAATCTCATTTCTATGAAGTCTTCATCCTCCTTCTGTGAATATTCTCCTGCATCACTTAGAGATTTTACCCTACTATGCCAGAAGAAGAATTCTTGGGACTTGTCCCAATCCGTTTCCCACACAGGTGAATGCAGGTTGCACTGTAGGTATATTGGACTGCCCTCTGGCCAAAGACGGGCACGAATCACTGAGTTGGGGATGTAGCCATCAGGAGCCAAGAGCCATTTCCGCCCATGACCAAAGTAGCATCGCAATATTTGGTAGGGGCTGAGTCCATCCCAGGCAGTCAGCTGTAGTTGGGGAGGAACCACGTAATGGGGAGGTTTGCCCACCTCCATCCCATCAGTTTCTTCTTTATACGAGAAACCGTGTCTGAAGGCAGGCAGTAACATGGGACTCCCTTGCTCATCTTCCTCTATGACATGTGGCACTGTATGATCAAAGGCAATGGCCCGCTTATTGACAAGTTTCTCTATACCGACTAATTCCTGTTGCCCTTTTCCAAGGTAGATATACTTGGGCACAAACATGGTCTCAAAGGAGAGGAAGAAGCTTGGTGTGAAAGGCTTAGGGGCCTCTAGCACTTCATCTGTCATGCTCATAAAGGAAAGGCGAGCCAGCAGGGTTGGGTGAAGCAGTTTTAGACAGGACACCAGATAAAGACTCTGATTAAAAGACACAAGCAAGTCACCCCGGTCATTTGCAAAGCAGAGTGGGCCAAAGTGCAGCGATGAGTCCAGCATGGCTATAAGTCTGCCATGGAAGTTCCAGACCCGGACAGACCCATCAATACCACCTGTGACAAAAAGGCTCAAGGACAGGCAGACATCAAAGGATGTGATGGTACACTGGTGCAGAGGCAATGTCTCTATAAACATTGAGTCTTCTTGTGACTCAGAGGACAGAAAATCATGGAACTTCCAGAGACGCAGACAGTTAGTCTCCGTGATAGCGCCCACAGACGTGGGTAAGAGTATCAGGTGTCTTAGGTGACAGCTGCTGAGAATGCTGGCGAGGGGCTTCAAATGTACCTTCCTCCCCTCGAGCACAGCTTCTGATAGGTGTACATAGTCATCCATTCCATAGGAGCAGAGCAAAGAGTTTTCTCGGCTACCAAAAAGCCCTCCAGGTAGTGTAGAGAGTGCCAGGATAGCTCCAAAGTGCATGAACTTCTCTATCCTGGCACAGTAGTTCTGGGAAAGCACTCTTATCACACCACTCTGGTGTCCAGAGAACATGAGTCCTTGTAGACCCCGGCCCAGGTGGAAATGCCCATAAGCCAGGCATTGTACCCAGTCTTGAGAATTTGGTGAGGTGCACAAGAGATACTTGGCTGGGCAAGGGCAGCGGGTCGTGTCAAACACCAGCACCTCTGCATTGCCCGTCGCTACGAAGAGCTCCTCTTTTTCTGGGTCATAGGCCCAGTCCACAGCCCGGTCTAGAATCATGAAGGGCCAGGTGAGGACCAGAAGATCCCCTGTGAGTGGGGACACAAAGCGCAATAAGCCATCCTCAGTAGTGCACAGGATCCGGAACCAGTTATCACCGCAGCGGACCCGACGCAGCTGCTGGGGAGCAGAGCCACAGACGCTGAACAGGCTGTAGAAGCAAGGCAGACGGCGCAAGGAGAAAGTATGCGTAGTTTGGCAGAAGAAAGTAGTGTTGTCGATAAACTCGAGTTCATACAGTTCCTCGCCAAGTTCTAGCCGCCGCAGCAGGTTCCCCAAAGTCAGGTTCCACTCCTTGATCAGGCCTTCCTTGCCAGCCGTTAGCAGGGTGTGGGCTTCTGGCCGGCTGCGGATACAGGTCACCGATGAGGAATGGGCCTTGAAACTGTGGAGAGAGTTTCCCCGGACAAGGCTCCATACTTGGATTTCCCCAGTCTTATTTCCGGCATAGAGAAAGCCCTGGTCGAAACAGGTGAAGCAGCAGGTGATAGAGGAGCCGCTGGTGGTGGACATGAACCTCTGAACCTCTCCTAGCTGGCCGTGGCCCTGGCGCTCAAGGACCCTCACCACCGTCTCACATAGCGCGAGGAGGGAGCCATTGGGGCCGTTCAGCCTGATGTCCTGGACAAGCTGATCTCCAGGCATGGGGACCATGTGGGCTACTTGGAGGCCCTTGCCGCTCCTCTCGATGATCCAGGTGACCACTGCCCCCAGGATGCCCGACAGAAGCATTTTCATTTCCGGGTCATAGCAGAGGCAGTTGATGTTAAAGCGGCAGGGCACTATACCCAGGGGTTTGAATGACCGGAAGTGGTCCCCAAAGAGCCGCAGGATCAGGTCACCACAGTAGGCCACGAGGATATGAAAGGAACCTGTGTGGACCATGGACTGGATGGGCGGCAGTCGTTCAGTCATGGAGAATGTTCTCTTCTCGACCATGTCCTCAGTTTTGCTCTTCATCCATACTACAGCCTACAAGAGAGTAAGAGGGACACTGCCTAGGAAAGATAGTTGAAGAGGAAAGGGCAGAATATGCAGCTCCTTTCCCCTGTGCTCGTGATGAGGAGGACGTGGAAGACTCTCGAGTGTTTTTACCACCCTCCCTCCCCCCGCCCCAGTTATGGGAATTGGAAATACGTAGAAGCAGGAAGCCTGGGACCCTTTCCCTAACCTTGGCCTATTTTAAGGGAACCAGAAAACCTATTCAAGGAGAGACTGTAATTGAAGAAGGGAGGAGGGGGCGAATCCTAGATCTAGGTCATTTTCATTCAAGAGGTAGATCTCCCTTTGTCAGTCTGGGGTGAGAGCTTACGTGGGCACGGCCCCTGTCGGATGAGCTAAGAAGGAGAAGAAAGGCGAGGCAGTTCTACCTGTATTTCTTTGGTGCTTGTCACCCAAGAGAGGGAGGCAAAGAAGTTGGCATCACTGAAGTAATAGCATATAAGTGGCATATTTTGCGGATGGCGAGACTCTCTGAACAGTATCTGGGACTGGTCACTCAGCACAACCACTTCATTCTTCGGGTCTTCTGACGTTTGCTGGGGAGAGGCATGGCATGAAACGAAGAGACCAGGACACATGTGCACTAAATATATTCTCACACAAGCCACAACTGAAGCCATTCCCAAGGTCATGCCTCATGCCTGTTACACCCACACATGCACGACTTGTCACTTGTAGGACACCTACACTTCACAAGCAAGTAACACAATGCCCGACACAGGAGAGAACCAAACCCCTATAGGGCCTAAATGGGCAAATTTCATGGTGTGAGCACAGGGGAAAACAGATGTTCTTCCCAACATACCCGTTCGCTAACACTCCCCCTTCTGTCTACAAGGTACAGATGTCATGAAAGACATATTTAACACATTACCCAGTGCACCACCGTGGACCTACATGAAATGTAACAGAGTGTGACAAAAGTCAGTGCAACTTTAAGTTCTTAATAAGGCTTAAAAGTGCACAAAGGTAAGACATTAACACCCTGCCTCGCCTTTAAACATGACAGAGGAAGATAATATATATGCAATATGTATTATTCCACAGTGAAAGAGCGTATGCTATGACACATTCGCCTGGGATAGTTTACACAAAGCCAACCAGAGCAAAACCGAGGTCGGCAAATGTTCTTTCTGGTGCCTTCTCCCTTCTCTTTTAGAAAAATCTGTCTCCCCAAAGGGTTGGTTCCTCTGACAATGCTCCAAAGTGTTCACCTTCCACTATCAAAATGTACTTGCAAGAGATCCCTAGGCTCATTTGGAAATGAACGGCCCACTTCCTACTAAGGGGACAATTGTCTTATGGTCTACTGTGCCTACTTTCTGCTTCCCTGGAAAATCTATGCTTCTTTGAAGTGCTCATAACAATTAAAATAGATAGAGGCCAATAACACGTTTATGTCCTACATATGTATTACCTTGCTTTTATGTATGATGTCATTTACCAAGTATTTAAAATCCTTCCACAGGGGAATGAGTCTGGTGGAAGACATCACCTTGATTATTCCCTGGTCCACCTCAGGACCGTTGCTTAAAAACCTGTGGGAATCCAAAAGAGTCCAGCTTAGCTGTTACTACTTTTTGAGGAACTAGGACTCAGAAGTCAAGATCCATGAACTCATGTGTATTGAACATTTTTTGAACATCAGGAACTATCCATAAGACACATCTCATTGAACCCTCAGTGAGGCCCAGTGAGGTAGGTATGACCCCATTTTAATATTTTATTTATTTATTTGAGAGAGACAGAGATAGAGAGAGCTCGAGCAGGAAGGAGGGGGAGAAGCAGACACCCCGCGGAGCAGGGAGCCCCATGCGGGGCTCGATCCCAGGACCCTGGGATCATGACCTGAGCCAAAGGCAGAGGCTTAACCATCTGAGCCACCCAGGTGCCCCAGTATGACCCTATTTTATAGATTAGGAAATTGAGACTTGGGGAGGGTGAATAAAAGAGTTGAGGATTGAATCTTAACATTGGCTGTCATAACCCTGTAGGATTTTATGGGCGAAGGAAGCATGGAGGGGGGCTAGAAAGGAATATGGTCGCAGGCAAGTAACATTTCTTTGCTGCTGGTGGTGTGTCAAGAGAGCATTTTGCAAGGACTTGGGAGTTCCCAGAGTGCGGTCCTTGGATCTCATGCACTGGGATTCCTAGGGAAGGAGTCTGTCTTAAAATATAGATCCCTAGGTACTGTCCTGGACTGACTGAAGCAGAACCGTGGCAGTGGGACCCAGGGACCTTCACTTCTAACAAATTCCCTAGATGATTCTATGGACATTCAAGTCTGACTACTGAAATTGTAAATTGAAATGAGGGGGCCCCCAGGACTAAGAGTCGACCCCACCTTGCATCGCTGGAGAAAGGATCCAGCCCTCTGGCTTTGCAGGCCTTTCCAGGCTTTTGGAATCAAGTAGCTCTCTCACTCATGATGCATCTGCTGTTCATCATCCTCTTCCCCATTCCTTTCTCCTTGGCCTTCATGAGGACAAACCTCTATTTTTCCTTCTTGGATTGGGAATCCTACTTTTAATAAGCCCCCCTCTGTTGGGGAGTCTGTCATTGGTCTGACGATGGGCTTGTTTTCTTCATTTGTAAAATGAAAATGCCAGCCTTGCCTACTTCACAGGATTGTTGCAAAGATCAAATAAAATAATTCCTGTGAATTCCTTTTTAAGTATACTCTGAAGGGACAAACAATTACGATTGCTGTTTTTAGGCTGGTCTGGTTCTCAAATATTTGTTTCTCTCCAACCTGTACTTTGTACTTTTCAGTTGCTCTGGAAACATGACAGCTAAATTTATAGTCTGGCCAGCAGAGGGCAGTGGAGGCCATCCTTGTGCCTGCCAGATGAAGGAAAACCTGCACTTTGAGTTCGAAGAACTAGCTCCTACCAGAGTGAGATCCCTAGGCCAGCAGCATCAGCATCACCTGGGAACTTGTTGGAAATGCAAATTATCGGGCCCCACACCAGACCTACTGAATTGGTAATTCTGACGGTAGGGCCCCCAAATCTGAGGTTTACAATCTTTCCGGTTGATCTTAGGCACACTAAACTCTGAGAACCACTTACCTGGAGTGGCTGGAAGTTCCAGATCAGTTTAGCCTGGGCCACCTGGGGAAGAGGTGAGGTCAGCAGGACCCACCCTCTGGCATGGCTAAGCCTAGGCCCTGTGTTACCACAGAGACTTGGTGGCTGGATTTGGGGGAGGCAGTAGGCAAAATGTATCATCCTCTCATGTGTAGAGTGGCTTAGAGTCACCCCCCCCCCTCAAGTTTTCACACCAGTCACTTGTTAGAGCCCACATCAATCCCTTCATTCCTTCTCAAAAGAATTCTGAAAGGCAAATAATATTATCTCCATTATACATTATAGGGAACATGAATTCAGAAGGGGAAAGGGATGTGTTCAAGGCTACATGAGGCAGATTCAAGACTAAGATCCCATCCACAGTTCAGGCTTCTTCTACCATATCAGAGGAGGGAGAGGCTCTGCCAGCTGATGCCAAGGAAGCTCTCTGACCCACAGACCCACTAATGGGAACCAGTGACTGGCTGTCAGACACTAATGTCCCCTCTGTCTCTTTCTACTCTCCCCCAGGCTGCACGCTGCCCTCCTGCCATACCTTTTCCCATTCTCTTCCCCTAGAAGCCTACACTTGCTGCTCCTTTGGACCACATTTCAGGAGCCAGTGTGAGCTGCCTCAGATCCTGCACATCAGCGGATGGCCCAGTGGGCCAGGCCGCACAGCTCATATTTACCCTCCTGGCTCCTCCTTGAGGCCCCAGAGCTGCTGAGAGAGTAGTCATTTGTAACAAATTTCCAGCCACTGCCATCACATTCCATTGTTTCTAACATCTCCTCTGGGTCCAACTTCTCTTTGGCCAGCCTGCAAAAAGCAAGCAGTTAGGATCCCTTGGGGGCACATTCCTTGGGGGTTAGTGAGAAAGAAGGCCTTTGAACCCCAAGCCTCTGTTGTTGTTGTTTTGCCACTCTCTCCTAGCCCATATACCAACTTCCTCAGATCACCCTCAGAGGACACCTCTCTCCTAAAGTTCCCCCACCTTTGATTCCCTAATCCCATGATCTGTCCTTAAAAACAAATCTGGGGCGCCTGGGTGACTCAGTCGGTTAAGCGACTGCCTTCGGCTCAGGTCATGATCCTGGAGTCCCGGGATCCAGTCCTGCATCGGGCTCCCTGCTCGGCAGGGAGTCAGCTTCTCCCTCTGACCCTCCTCCCTCTCATGTTCTCTGTCTCTCATTCTCTCTCTCTCAAATAGATAAATAAAATCTTTAAAAAAAATAAAAAAATAAAAATAAAAACAAATCTGGAGTGAGCTCCAGATGCCTTCGTCCCAATAGTCTTGACTTTTTAATATCCTGATAATCCAAAGATGATGGAATGGGAGAATTCAACCCCTGCAGTCAATTTAGGGGAGTTAGTATTTGGGGCCAAGTTTTGGTACGTCCTACTGACTATGGAGGCAAACCAGTTCTGTGACTGGGCACTGCACTACATCCTTTTCTTAGCCGCAGTCCACTCCAGCCTGGTGGGACCAAAGGCCAGATTCCAGCAAGCCCTGCCTTTGTAATAAAGAGAATTGGCTCTAGAGGGCACTGCACTCCATGACACTGTTGTGTCCCTGGGCTCCTATTGGGTCGCTCAGTGGCTCCATATGCTGTTACAGGAACATGAGGGCAGACAGTTCTTGCCCTATAGAGCTTACAGTTCAGCAGGGAAGGCAGACATCAAAGAGTTGTCATAAAATTGATTACAATGAGAAATTCTGAGTGATGGGTTCTATTTTTTGAACTTTTCTGCAACTTTTAATCTTCTCAAGCTTAAAACAAATTAAATTATGCTATTGATTCACTTTTAGGAAGGAAAAGAACAAAGTGCTGTGAGTACATATAACAAGGAGACTTGGCCACCCAAAAGGAGGGTGATGTGTGCTCCACACGTTGAGATAATGCCCTGCATGAATCCCTTGGCCTCGTAGGTGGCTCTCACATTAGGGGACAGGGGTGCAGACCCCTGGCATCAGAAGGGCCTAATTAATTAGTCAGAGGGGCTGTAATGTCAGAGGCAATCTTGGGAACTAATTAGGCATTTTAAATATTGTTTCGTTGAATTCTTATGATGATTCTATGACTTAGCTAACATCCTCCATTTAAACAACTTTTTAAAATGGACACGGTAAAAAATATTCAAGATACTAAGGAGCATAGAATGAAAAAGTCACCTTTTTACATGCGATAACCTATTCTTGTTTCCCCTTCACAAAGGTAACCCTGGCTGTGTCTTTCTACAGGTGTTCTGTACATACTCAAGCATACATGTAAAAGATATCCTTACAAATAGTAGTGTACTACCTACACGGTTCTGCACCTCTTTCTCACCTGATATATCTTAGAGATGAACTCATAGTAATACATATAGCTCGGTCTCATTTTTCAGCAGTTGCCGGAGGCATGGTATTGATCATTTATTTATCCAAATTTCTAATAATGGACATTGGGCAGTTTCCAACCTTTTGCTACGACAACCCATGGCACAAATGATTATCTTTGTTTATGCCTCAGAGTTTTAATTTTATTTTAGTTAAATGAAATTTTAAAATTGAAGCAATGTGAATGTTTTCTCATTAAACATAACTTATTTTGGATATATTGGGTTAAATAAAATATTAAAATTAATTTCACCCATTTCTTTAAATTTTTAATGTTAATAATTAAACCGGCATAGGTGGTTGCATTGTAATTCTGTTGAATAGTCCTGCTTTAGATTGTCCCTCTCTGGTGGTGTCTGATACCCCCACCGGACTTAGCTCCCTCAGGGCAGGAACCCAGTCTGTCTTGACTTCCCGCTATCCCCATAATCACCCAACCCGGCATGAAGGAGGTGCTTAATACAGTTCTGTTGAATGAATGAGCAAATGAATGACCCTCTGCCCTCTCCCAGGAAGGATATATGCTTCCCAACTTCAAGTCTTAACTGAGCATCTTCTTGGAAGAAAGAATGGTATTCACTGGGTTTTCTTGATAGAGGACCTTGCACTGCAGCCAGTTCCCTCGGTTACCCCTATGGAGTTGGAGTGGTAACATCCATTTTGAAAAAAGGAGCGGATTCTTGATTATGTCGGCAGGTGGACTAAATGTGAACAAAATTCCCAGGCAGTAGGTACTCAAAAAGCACTAGACACCCTCAAAATGTGTGATCAACGACTGAAGGGTGGCTCACAGAGCCTCCACGGCAGCCCTTTGGGTGGTGGTCCTGAAGCTCCCGTGGAAGGAGGAGTTCTGGAGCTGCCTAGGCCGGCGAGAGGCCACCACACCCGAGTCCCTACACGTTCGGGCGTCCGGGCCCTCGGCGTGGGCAGGAAGGAGGGCGTGACCGCCTCATGGACCATCCATGCCTATTACCTGTGACAACAGGACTCCCGACAAGGGACGGGTACGGCGTGTGTGGCGATACCCGGGAGCTCCTATGTGAAGGAGCAGACTTAGAAGGAGCGCCTGAGTAGCGACCTTGGGGATGCTGCAGGAAGACTCGGCGGACGGAGCGGTTAGCCCCGCAACCCCGCGCCCAGCGGAGAGACCGAGGCGAAGGCAGTGAGCGCGCGTGCGCACTAGCGCGCGCCCGGTAGGAAGAAGCCCAGCGCGCGCTTCCGCGCGCGCGCGTTCGAAAGGGAAAAAAAAAAAGTCTCACCCGCGGGAGCCCGCGGCATTTAGGCCGGTGTTGGCCGGCGAGCGCGCGTGCGCGAGCGCGCAAAGACGCCCTCCTCGGCCGCTCCCCTCCACTGGGGGTCTAGCGCACAGCTCAGCTGTCCCCGCCTCTCCCGAGGCTCGCGCCCTCGGGGTAAGTACCTAGCGCCTGGAGGAGGCGGGGGGTGAGTCCGCCAGAGAAAGGTTGGAGGCGGATAGGGCTGGGAGAAAGGGACAAATCGCCCTCGCGGAGCCAAGAGCTCAGCCACCAGGCAGGAGTCTGCAGAAGACACGCCTCCATCCCTCACGCCCCTCGGGGCTGCGGAAGTGCCCTGGAGACTGGAGCGGCACGGAGGCGCCAGGTGGACTACCATTCCCAGAAGACGGCGCGGGGCTGCGCCTACTGCTCCCGGCAATACCTGCGCGCCAGGCCCTTTTTTTTTTTTTTTTTTCTCCTCCCAGTTTGCTGCCGCCTAGGGCGAGACTACAGTTCCCAAGAGGCTTCGCGCGAAGCGGCTTGGAAGTGGGCAGCCTGGAAGTCACTCGGGCCACCCGAGCTGGCGGCGTCTCCAGCGAACGGCGCGGGGCCGGACGCCGCGGTCGTGGGGCCCGCGGGGCGGGCAGCCGGGACGCCCAGGTATGTGGCCTCGGGTGCAGGGGCGGCCTCACGCAAGGGTGGCGGGGAATCGGTGTCCACTCGGACCCCGAGGGTCAGCGCGGGCTGGAGACCCGGCGGACGGCCGGGTGTGGGCACCGGTTGTGGGGGGCGGCGGCGCCGGGACTCGCGCCCTCCGGACCTGGCCGGACCTGTGCCCGCATGGCTCAACTTTGGAGACGTGCTACCCAGCACTGTGTGGAAGAGCATGGAGTGGGAGTCGGGTAGCGGTGGGTTCGCGTCCTGCCTCCGCCACTCGGAATCTGCAATCTAGGGAAACCGCACCGAACCTCAGTTTCCCCTTCGGTAAAACGGGAAGAAGAGTGTCTTTTGCTGGGGATTCTGTTGAGACGTTGAGATATGGCGAATAAAGCATTTGGCACATGGAAGACACTTACTATATGTTTGCGCTATTGTTGGCTCCCAAGAAATAGGGTGAAGGTGTTATCTATAGCATAGGGTTAGTTGAGGGTGTGCATGTAAAGAGCCTTAGCACTCGGTGCAGGGTGGCTGCTGTTAACTGAAATTATTTTAAGAGCTTTGGTTTGGGAGGCGGAGACCCAGATTCAAATTTAAGCTCTGCCATTTATCAGCCCTGCGACCTTGGGCAACTGACTTCACCTCTCTGTGGCTCGGTTTCCCTGTCTGTAAAATGGGGATTTTAATAGCCACCTTGTGGAGTTGTTTTGAGGATACAGCGAGAATATTGTGTGTAAAGTGCTTAGAGCAGCAGTTGGCACACAGTCAGCATTCAATAAATGGTGCCATTTATTCAGCGTTTTTCCTGCGTCCCGGAGACCCTCTGAGGGCGGGGCTCTGGCTGTAGTCTAGGTCTGGCCCACCGGGGAAACGTCTGATCCAGATGATTTCCTCTCCTGCAGCCTCAGGTTCCTCATTTGTAAAATGGGATGACAACATCAGTCTCAGCAGGTTGTAAGGATTTGCTGAGATTGTATTCCTAGTCTAGAGCCCTGTCTTACTAAGTAGCAGCGCTTATGTATTATAATTGTTCTTCTTCAATGTTCTCCATCTGGCCCAGAGACTGTCTAACTGTGGGCTGTGACATGACAGCCCTGAGCTCCCCCACACATTCACTCCCAGCCTCAGTGTCCCATCTGTGAAATGGTAGTCACAGGATTTTGTGCCAGGCTTGTTTTGATGATTCCAGGAGATAATTCATGTTTAGTGTTTAGCACAGGGCAGGGTGCATAGTAAGCACTTAATAAACATATCTTGTTTCTCTTAAGAGGCCTTTGCTGCTTCTGTTTATATACAGAGCAGAGCAGGGATGAGGTTAGTGCCCCCCCCCCCCCAGTTTTTATTCATCAAAGATTAAATTCTGGAACATGCACCATATAGGAGCCTGAGAAGAGATGGCACTGGCCTACTGTCAGCAGCCCCCTGCTCACCTCTCCCACACTCCTCCCCCTCCAAGCCAGTACATTCACCCCAGTGCTTTATGTACCACCCTACGGCTGCAAGCACTTGACCCTGTCTCAAAGCCATATTAGCCCCTTGAGCTCCAACTCCAGATGCAGAGCCTATGCTTCCTTGATGTCCCCTGGTGACTGTCCCTTGGGCACCATGAACACAACATGTTCAACCTAAACTTCTCCTCCCAGACCCAGGAGTCACCGTCTTGGCAAATGGGCCAACAGTGACCCAGTTGCCCAAGCCAGAAACTTGGGAGTTGCGCTTCTCCTCCAGCCTTCCCAGGTCCAGCTGATTGGCAAGAAGGATGGAGCTACCATTTCAAAGAAACACCATTTCATTGGCCCCTCACGGTCTCCCATCTCGTGGGCACCGGAAGTCCACCTTGGCCACTGGAGATGGCCTTTTCTTACAAGGTTGAGTTGTTTCTTTCAGATCACCAAGGATTAATGCATGTAAAACATTATTAAGGGTCAGAGAAGACAATATGGACTTGGCCTGACTGCAGTGGCCACAGGTGTGGCATAAAGGTCTGATTTCCAGGGGGGCCCATTTTTACCGGTGTGGGCAAGTTCATATCTTTCTCAAAAGTTATACTGGGTCAGTGAGTTAGAATATCCTGTATGGGAAGGCAGCCATCCTGGGCATTTGGAAAGGCAGCGCACATGGCGGGGAAGAGGCTGGGAAGGGAATTTATTATATCCCTGTGTAGGTTTAAGTCTGTTGGCAGAAACCTGTCATTGTGATTGCATTTGATGATGGGAACCCGTGATCTCAGTCACATTTGTGATGGCCACCAAATTTACCTAAGTGTTTTTTTGCTCTGAGGAAATAAAGCGGTGGCTTTTAAAGAAATCTTGGTCTTAATTGTTAGTGACAACAGCACATGGTTTTTTAGCAGTCTGTGTGGAATGGTCTAAGAGTTAAATGTGAGCCTGCTTTTCAGACATGGCAGTTGTCAGGTGGTAAATCAAAAATGGAATTTAGAATGTGCAGTAATTGGCGCCTTTTTTTTTTCCCTGTAAAACATATTTCACTGGTAGATTCCAAATTTAGGTTTAAAAAATGACACAGGTTATGGTTAACAACTTAACCTCGTCATGTGTTTAACTCGCAAGATCTAAATTAAATGTATTTATGTTTTAATAAGACAATTAAACAGTGATCTCCTTTGAAGTGTTTCCTTTTAGCTTTTGGAACGAGAGGCTACTGGACCAGTTCGTGCATCTGTGCTTTCTTTAAGACTGATACTGTTCCTGTTGCTTAGGACTGCTCTGGTCATGGACTTGCTTTGCGTGTGTGAGAATGGGTTGAATTTGGCTTTAAAAAGGTTATGCAGATGGGGCGCCTGGGTGGCTCAGTTGTTTAAGCGACTGCCTTCGGCTCAGGTCATGATCCTGGAGTCCCGGGATCGAGTCCCGCATCAGGCTCCCTGCTCGGCGGGGAGTCTGCCTCTCCCTCTGACTCTCCCCCTCTCATGCTCTCTATCACTATCTCTCTCAATAAATAAATAAAAATCTTTAAAAAAAAAAAAAGGTTATGCAGAGATACACATGCTTGTTGTAACACGTCAAAGAAGACAGAGATGAATAAAGAAAGTAGTAGGTGCCGCCCTCCACTCTAAAATCCCCTCCCCCGAAGGTAACCATTTACTCAGGCAGGGAGTATTTATTAAGTATCCGTGGTTAGGATTGGAGATAATGGTACTGAACACAGTGGATATGCTTTCTGCCCTTGGCAAGTTCAGTAGATGCTCTCCCTTGCCTTTTTCTGTGCTTGTAAGGATGTATATATGCATCTATTGATTGTTTTCTTTCTTCTCCCTCACCGCTCCGCCATAAAGGAGGGGTAGGGATCAAACCACACATATTTGTAACTTGATTTTTTTCAATTAATAATAGGGCATATCCCTTCAAGTCATTGCATACAGATCTGACTCATTCTTTTTTTAAGATGTTATTTTTAAGTACTCTTTATACCCATCATGGGGCTCAAACTTACAACCCTGAGATCAAGAGTTGCATACTCCACCAATTGAGCCAGTCAGGCGCCCCTGACTCATTCTTTTTAACAGCTAGACCTACATTCTTTAGTATGAGGAGACCATGCTTTATACCACCATTCCCCTGTCGCTGGACATTTAGGTTGTTTCTGGGATTTCTTTTACCTGTGCAAAGACACATCCAGTAAGCGTTCTGGTACACAGGCAGTAGAGCATAGTGACTGAAAGCATTTGGACAGTGAACAAGACAGATAAGATCCTCACTGTCCTAGGGTTTACATTTTAGCTGAGGAGGCGTGCAATAAACAAGGTAATTTTCAGTGGTTTAAGTATCACAGAGGAAATAACAGGGTGAGGGGATAGAGAGTGGCTGATAGGGCGCGCTGGTGGGGCGGGGGGAAGGGGTGGTTACTTTAACTTGGATGGTACGGGCAGGCCTGCATGAGCAAGAGGCACCAGCTGTGCCAGGAGCTGGGGGAAGAACATTCCAGGCAGCAGGAACAGCAAATACAAAGGCCCAGAGGTGGGAGTGAGTTGGCTACAAAAACAGGATCATTGTGGCTGGAGAAAGGCGAAATCCCATTTTTCAAGTTCATGCTACTTTAATTTTTGTAAAATAATGCTAAGGATGGTAATAACACCTAACGTTTCTTAATGCTTGCTCTGTACCAGTTGCTCTTCCAAGCATTTCACACTTAGCCTTACAAGACTCCCGTGAAGTAGATAAGTGTATGGAACTCACTTTACAGATGAGGAGCCGATTCCAGACTCCAGACTCTGCCCACATGCCAAACTGCTGCTCTTCCCAGACCCTCCTTACGGGGCTGAGGCAAGTTTACGAAGTGGATGCATGCAGCATTTCCTTTCCAACTTGTCTGACATGCAGAGCGCTGCGGACTATATTTAGTACATCATTTCCACTGGCAGACACGATGCGGTCAATTTCTGTTGGGATGTTTGTTTGGTTGTTTCAGAATTGAAGGCCCTTTAGCAGAGCTTGTCCTCCAATAAAACAAGGGTGAGCGGGCTTGAGGCGTGAAGGAGAGTGAACAGGGTGAACGTCCGGTTTGGGTGAGCTTTGAAGAGGGACTTGGGCGGGTAGGGGAAAGCGTGTTTCTAAGCACCAGGCCAGCATTTTTGACTGTCAAAGTATCAAAATACATTCCAGTAACTACAGAGCTACCTGGCCCTATGGGGCCCCCAGCACCCTGCTCCCGCCACCACGACTGTGTCCATTTTAATTTGATCTAGCCTGGGCCTTATGGGTTGTTTGAATTAAGGGCAGGCCTGGCTGCCCTTAGAAGACAGTAGTGGGTGCTTTTAAGACCAGGAGAAGTGTGGAGAGCATCTTTCATCCCGCCATCTAGGAAACATTTTTTTCCTAACTAGCCTGCGTGCCAGACACTGACAGTCTGAAGGCGAATGAGAAGACACGGGCTCTCAAGGGTCTGCAGCAGTATTGTCCATTAGAAATAAAATGTGAGCCACCAATGTGGACCGTATACAGAACTTAAAATTTTATAATGGCCACATTTACAAGAGTAAAATGAAATGGAAGAAATTGATTTTAATAATGCATTTTATCTAAAATATTAACATTTCACATGAAATCAGTGTAAGAATTATTGAGACAGGGACGCCTGGGTGGCTCATTCGGTTAAGCGACTGCCTTCAGCTCAGGTCATGATCCCAGGGTCCCGGGATCGAGTCCCACATCAGGCTCCTTGCTCAGAAGGGAGGCTGCTTCTCTCTCCCTCTCTCCCTCTGCTTGTGCTCTCTCTGTCAAATAAATAAAAAATCTTTAAAAAAAAAAAAAAAGAATTATTGAGACGTTTTACATTTTTTTTCACGTTGTCTTCAAAATACAATGTGTGTTTTACGCCTTCAGCCCATCTCCATTTGCGCCAGCCACGTTTCAAGGGCTCAGTAGCCACACGTGTTGGACAGTGTGGACATAGGGTATGAGACTCATACGGAAATCAAGGGTGGTAGCTCACGGTGATAGATCAGAGACGCTGTGCCTGTTGTATCTTGGTGAATAAAGGCGGGTGAGGGCTGAAAAGCATATTCACCATCGGCAGGTGTAGCTAACCTCCCAGCTGCCATCCGTCATAGGTGCCTTATGGGCCTGGCACTGTGCTTCGTCCCGGCCATGCGGGCTGTGCAGGCCGTGCGTGCCGGCAGGAACCATGATTATCCCTGTTGAACACCTGAGGAAGCTGCGGGCTGGCAACGAGAGGTCACTTGCTCAAGGTTGCTAGTGATGGAGGCAGAGTTTGAACCCCGGTCCAGAGACCGTACTCAAATCTCTGTCGTCTCTGCTGTCTTAGTGTTTGAGGGGGATGGGCTCCGAGTTTTGAGCAATAAAAACCACAGGAAGGACTCATCACACAAACTGGATTCCCAGAGCTTGTCGGGATCGATCCTTGAGGCCATGGTGGTGCTGGGGTGCTGCTGTAGCCGTGAGTGACTGACACTTGCACTCCTTACTTTGAGCTCTAGGTTCGGTGGAAACAGGTCTTATCTCCCAGCAAAAAGAGGGGACTCTGGGGACTAAGGAGGAGGGTGGGCAGGGACAGTGAGGGAGGCAAGGAAAGGGCCCAGCCTATTGAAAACCCATTCTAAACGGCTTCTTTGCACATGAAGCCTCTTTTCTCTTTCCGCCACTGACTCTGTTCCTCGAGGCTGTGGCCCTCTGTGAGAGCTGTGTGGCACCTTCCAGCGAGCCCAGCGACAGCAGCACTTACCCAGCAGGCGAATCTCGCCTTTGCTGTGATCCAAAGAGGTACTGCTGGATGGGGGGGGAAGGGACGCCACGGTGGTTTCCCCTTTCATTCGTGAGAGTCATTGTTCTAGACTTCTATTTACTCTCCTGGTTCAGGGTGCCCCCTCTCAGGGACAGGATGAATCTGGGCCTCCTACCCAAACAAGGCAGGTACTGGAGATTTCTCAGTTTGCTCGTGTCCCCAGGTAGTGGCTTGGTGCCAGTCCCTGCCCCAGGTGGTGACTCATGAGGGTTTTAACCTGTTCACCACTCTCTTGTCCTGCTCCTATGTAACAGATGCTCAGTAAAGTGTCTGTCGGCTGAAGCAATGATACTAGCCAGCATTCACCGCGCTCTCGTTAGGTACAAACACACTGCTCTGAGTACTTTTCATGTAATTTCTCATTTAATCCTTGCCACTACTCCATGGGGTAGGTACTGTTATTATTCCCCTTTCCCATATAAGGAAACAGGTCCTGAGAAATGCAGGTCCTAAAGCTGCCGAGTGTCCAAGCCAGGATTCAAACCCAAGCCGCTGGCTCCACAGTCCAAGCTCTTAAACACTCACTCTGCGGGCTCTTGTGGAAGGACAAATGGACGAATGGGCAAGCAGGACCATACTGACTAGTTTCAGCCTCTCCGCTCCGCGTGTGGTCGCTGTCCTCCTGTTCTGGGATAGCCCTGAGTCAGGTCTCAGCCCATTTGGGCCCAGAGGCTTGAACACCACTCTGGGCATGAGGTTTTTCTATGATTCTGGAACCTTCACTTCCCCTTTCTTTAAATTAACAAGAACTAACTGGGTATTTGATATCATGAAAGAATTCTGATTTTTTTTTTTTAAGGTGTAATAATGCTACTGGGTTCTGCTTAAGAAAAAAGTCCTTGTCTTTAAGACCCACATTCTAAAGTACCTGTGAACTGGTAAGGTGTCCCGCATTTGCTTCAAAATAATATGGACAGGCTGAGAGTGGAAGGGACAGTGTGTCTGGGTGAATGAAGAGATGAAGGAACTGTTGAAACCGGCCGATGGGGGTTATTATACTCTTCTTTCACCCTTCTGTGTTTGAGATGTGTCTTTTAGAATCAAGGACAACAAATTTCACTCGGAATTTGTGTATTTCGAGCTCAGGTGTAGGTGTGGGGGAGTTTCTTGCCTCTGCCCAGTCCACTTGTACAATAAGAACAGGGTTTTTTGGTTTTCTTGTTGTTGTTTCCATTATGGGAGTCAATACTTGGCCCAAGGCCTTGGAAACCCCTTTGGTAAAGCAGTGCCCAGGAGCAGCGAGGACACCAGGAAGGTCCCAGTGGCCACACGCGTCCCCGGCTGCTCTGAGTACTGGCCACGGCAGTTTACAGAGGTCCCACTTGCCTGAGATCGGTTTTCCTCCAGCACCTGACCGTGGGGGCCCCGCCCACATTTTTTCCAAAGACGTGTTTCAGCAGGAGGCCTCAGATCCTCCCCCAGTCCTCCCCTCAGGACAGACATGCACAGATCCTTCCTTTTTTTTTTTTTTAAAGATTTTATTTATTTGACAGAGAGAGAGGGAACACAAGCAGGGGGAGTGGGTGAGGGAGGAGCAGGCTTCCCGCGGAGCAGGGAGCCCGATGCGGGGCTCGATCCCAGGACCCCGGGATCATGACCTGAGCCGAAGGCCGACGCTTAACGACTGAGCCACCCAGGCGCCCCCAGATCCTTCCTTTGATGGGTCTTTGTTAGGGCCTCACAGAGAACCAGAACCCAGCGTTTGGTTCGCTCTCGCACGGCAGCAGGAGGCAGGGAAGGGGCCCCCTTTCGGTTCTGGCTTTTGACAGCAGAAGGGGCCAGATGCAGCTTGTGACAGACAGTGCCTGGGATGTGATGATGCTCCCCATCCAGCCAGCAGTTCAGACTCCTTTACCACGTATATGCACACCACCCCGCCCCACTCCACATATGTAGAGGGTCCTGTTGCATTTGTTCTTTGGGGGACTCTCACTTAATCCGTGTGTGACAGAAATCCTTGTGTGGAAATGGCAGGAAAAGAGGACACCCTCATTTTGAGGGGGGCGGTCTGCTTATCGTTTGCCTGCCAGGTAGGTAGACATGGGTGACGGGGACAGGAGCTCTGGTCTGATCCTGCCACAGGCTGGCATTTGTTCCGTCTCCTGATTCGATCTTTGCTCCAGTGCCCGGTTTCTCTAGGTGCGTGGGCAGGAAGGCAGAACTCCTGCAGCCCTCCGGCTTCCTCTGCCTTCTGCCCCCAGCATCCTCTTCAATTCTGTCCTGTCTTCTCCTTTCAAAGGCTTTGAGGTGAGTCCAGTGTGGAGAAAACGTGAGGAGGCACTGTCACCAGCTTAGCTTGATTTTCCCATGTTGCCAGTGTAGACGTGCATGCGTGGTGTCCAAGGGTGGCAAACCCCCAGTAGTCTGATTTTTCAACATAGGCATTCGATGGGGATTCACGGAGCTGAGCACTCTTCTAGGAACGAGGGAGACAGCAGTGAGCAAGACAGAAAAGCTTCTCCCCTCCTGGGGCTCTCATTCAAGTGGGGGATTAGACAGTAAACAAGAGAACTCAGGAAGATGTATGCTATGTCAGGTGGTAATAAGCACTAAGCAGAAGAACTTAAACAGGCAAAGTGGATAGGAAGTATTAGGGTGGGGGGTGTTGAAGTTTTAGACAGGGTGGCCAGAGATGTCCTCCGTGGGAGGTGCATGAGTTCAGGCCTAAAGGAGGTAAGGCAGTGTGAGCGGGCGGGGGTGTCTAGGCAGAGGGAGCAGCCAGTGCAAAGGCCCTGAGACATGGGCCTTGGGGGGGATTGAGGAGCTCACAAGGAGGCCCACGTGGCCAGAGCAAGGGATGAGGACAGAGAAATGACAGGCTTGATGATCTCTTAGGATCCACTACAAGTTTGTCTCTGAGATTGGAAGATATTGCAGGGTTGAGTGATTTATTACATTTCATTAAATTTTGAAAAGTGACCACATATGCATGGAACCAAAGGAACAAAAATAAGGCACTCACCTCCCTTGCGCAGAGGCCACCACCATCCCGGTTTCTTGCCGGTGACCAACTTCTTGACATTGCATTGAGTCAGTTTCCTGGCTTGTATTAGGTCAAACCATACGAAATTACTTTTTTGCAGGGCCTAGGGTGTTTGAATATTGGCAGTTTTATGAGGTTCAGCCTAATAGCTTCCTTTCCAAAGCCTGAGAAATCGACCAGTGCTTTCTTGCTGCAGGGGTTAGTGGTCAGAGGTCAGGACCTCCTCCCCCTTTCTGCATCCCACACTGCTCTGTCAGTGACAGGCCCAATGCTGTCAGTGACACCAGTGAGTACAGAACCCCTGCCGCACCCAGAGCACCATACCAGTCTTGCTGTTAAGGCTGACAAGAAGCTGCCTCTTCCTGCTGGGACCTTACCTGGGGGTGGCGTTAGTCATTCTTTGGCTTTCTGTATCTTGGTTGGCGCCACCAGTTTTGAAATCACAGAGAGCGCCCAGAGGGAAGGGCACCCCTGGCCTCTTGCCGGGTGTTTGGCATGACTCACACGGTGGGGGTGCTCTCTGGGGCCGGGCAGAACTTCTGGGCATTCTGGATCAGAAACTGGACAGAACAGCTGGCAGAGCGCCCAGCCTGGGGTGTCCGTGAGGTATCTGCTGGGACCGCAGAGGCTCAGGCTACTGGAGGAGGTCTGAGGATGATGGAGAAAGGCCTTCAGCCCCTCCTGTGTGCCGCACCCCTGCACTGACCAGACAGTCTCATGCCTCTAGAAGCCCCGGGCGCTGGGCTGGGTTCTGGGTGTAAAATAAAGGTAAAGGGAGTTTTGGATGCCGCTTTGGAGGAGCTCAGTCAGGAAGTTGTGTCAGTTGGTGGGCCTTTGGTTGCTAATAGTAGTAGTAGCGACGACAGCAGCAGTAAATAGGTAATTTATGTAACATCTACCCTCTGCTAGGCACTGCGCTAGGCGCTTCCCACGAAGTGACTCATCCAAGCCTCCCAGCAACCCTGTAAGGACTCTTACTATCCCCCTTGTTGCAGATGAGACAGTTAAATTTAAATAAGTTGCCCAAGGTTGCACAGCTAGAAAATGGTAGTGACAAGATTTGGACCCAGGGAGTATGACTCCAGAGGCCTCTGTCTGAACTCACTGTGTTTCTGGAGTGGTTTGCCACCCTCAGACATGAGCAGACATCAGAATCCCCTGGAGTGCTTGGTTTTTTTTTTTTAAGATTTTATTTATTTATTTTGACAGAGACACAGCAAGAGAGGGAACACAAGCAGGGGGAGTGGGAGAGGGAGAAGCAGGCTCCCCGCGGAGCAGGGAGCCCGATGTGGGGCTCGATCCCAGGACCCTGAGATCATGACCTGAACTGAAGGCAGCCGCTTAACAACTGAGCCACGCAGGTGCGCCCCCCCCCCCACCGGAGTGCTTGTTAAAACCCAGATTGCCAGACCCCACCCAGAGTTTCTGATTCAGTAGATATGGCTTGAGAATCTGCATTTTTTTTTTTTTTTAAGATTATTTGAGAGAGGGAGAGAGCAAGCACATGAGGGGGAGGGGGGCAGAGGGAGCCTGATGCAGGGCCCGATCCCAGGACCCTGAGAGCATGACCTGAGCTGAAGGCAGACACTTAACTGCCTGAGCCACCCAGGCACCCAAGAATCTGCATTTTTGACAAATACCCAGGTACTACTGGTGCTTCTGGGCCTGAGAGCACATTTTGGGAACCACTGACCTACTGGAATAGGACACGCAGATGATAGTGGCCTGGTCAGATTTATGATTTCATGTAACAAAGAAGCCCATAGATTGGCAGCACCAGGATTGACTAATTAAGCAACTCCACAGTGCCTCTAAGCAAACCCTCTATGTTGTGCCCTCTGCCATCCTTGGTTTGTCTCCCATGTCCTCAGACTCTCGTGGCCACAAGGTGACTGCCACAGCTCCAGTTGTCACACCCTGACAAGGCTATATCTAGCAGCAGAAAGAGGGTATCTATCTATTACCATTTGTCTCTCACAAGTGAAGAAACCTTTCCTAGACACCCACCTCTCAGATTCCCCTCATATCTCATTGGCCAGCATTGTGGCACGTGACCATGCCTGGGCAAATCACAGGCAAGAGTCGATCAGGATTTACTCTCAGGGCTGAGGCTAGAGTCATCCTTACCTGAAGCACAGGACTGCTGGGAGGAGAGTGGCTACAGAAATAAAATTGGCGTACTGTTTAGGAAAGGACTTGGAGAGAGGGTTGGAATTGGTAGGCAAATGACTGGATCTGCTACAGAAGTTAGTAAAATGAAGTGGAAGCATCATACTCATACATTTGCATGTCCTTGTACTTACACACTTTGTTTTATAATTACCTGAATCAGGACAATGCTTTTGTTCTCTACTCATGTCCACCTTTGGGAAGGTGTACCCAGTGCCTGTACCATAAGAGATGTTGGTCTTGTTGAGAAACCCAATATATATTTTTTAAAGATTTTATTCATCCATTTTTGAGACGGGGGGCGGAGGGGTAGCATGTGCGTGGAGCACATGGGAGGGGTGTGGGGGTGGGGCAGAGGGAGAAGCAGGCTCCCCGCTGAGCAGGGAGCCTGACTTGGGACTCCATCCCAGGACCCTGAGATCATGACCTGAGCCGAAGGCAGATGCCTAACTGACTGAGCCACCCAAGTACCTGAGAAATCCAATTTTTTTTTTTAAAGATTTTATTTATTTATTTGACAGAGAAAGCACAAGCAGACAGAGTGGCAGGCAGAGGGAGAGGGAGAAGCAGGCTCCCCGCGATGCGGGGCTCGATCCCAGGACCCTGCAATCATGACCTGTGCCGAAGGCAGCCGCTTAATGGACTGAGCCACCCAAGCGCCCCGAGAAATCCAATATTTTGTCTGAAAATCCGGGCAAATACAAGCTGAGTGATGAGGCCGCAGCCTGAGGGCAGTGTGCACGTGCTTAAGAGCATTTGCTCTGCTCAGAAACACTTGGCTCTCCCTTCTCTCTCTGCTCTTGACCAATTGCTGTTGAAGGTGCTCCTTGCAGAGGCTCAGTTTCCCCTTCTGAGGACTGGCTCATTAGGTGGTTGGGTGGATAAAAGGAGAGGATACAGGTCAAGTGCTTACCTTTAGTCGCTGGCACATGATAAGTCCTCACAAGTGTGACCTCTGCTATTAACAAATGGGACTTTTTTTTAAAGATTTTATTTATTTGAGAGAGAGCCAGAGAGCATGAGCAGGGGGAGGGGCAGAGGGAGAAGCAGACTCCCCGCTGAGCAGGGAGCCGGACTTGGGGCTGGATCCTGGGACTTCAGGATCACGAACTGAGCCAAAGGCAGACGCTTAACTAACTGAGCCACCCAGGTGCCCCAACAAATGGGACTTATTAATTGAATAATTAAGTTACCATTTAATAAGCCTGCCCTCTCCTTCCAACAGTCTGTGAAAATGACCAAAAATTTTGCCGACTGAGGTTTCCTGTGGATGCCTGTTCCTCCTGCTTACGGACACTGTAAAGTTACTGTCCTGCAGGACTACAGAGGGACTGACGAACGAGCGTGGGCTTTGGAGCTAACATGTTCCTGGTAGTGATAACTGGCTTCTAGGCTGTTGAGTGGATTCAGTGCATGGAAGTATGTACAGCGCTTAGAACACTGCAGTGTCTGGCCCGCGGTGAGCACTTAATACACGTTGTACAGTTGACCCTTGAACAACTGGGGGTTTAGGGGCACCGACCCCCACACAGTCGAAAATCTGTGTGTAACTTTTGACTCCCCCCAAACTTAACTACTAATAGCCCTATTGTTGACCCGAAGCCTTACCAATCACATAACACATATTTTGTAGGTTGTATTAGATACTGGTTTTTTTAGAAGTAAGCTGGAGAAAAGAAAATGTTACTGAGAAAATCATAAAAAAGAGGAAGTACATTTACATACTGTACTGTAAGAATTATATAAGTGGACCTGTGCAGTTCAAACCCATGTCAAGGGTCAGTGGTATTTTTTTTGTGAATGAAAAGAAGGGCAGTAAGAATAATACATACATATATTTTTTCCCTGTTCAGCTGCCGAGGATTTAAACACCATGACCATAATCACCCCCTATTTTGAAGTTAGAGGCTGAATCTGATCGAATCAGAGGGCAGCATGTCATAACTAGAGCTGATAGCTGTTGAGCATTTTTTGTGGGTTAGGCTAAGTGCTCACTCTACAGACCTAACTCTCACACTCACCCCATTTTACAGATGCGGCAACTAGGGCCCAGTGGGGGGGACCTGTCTCTCATCCTGCAAGGAGATCGGGTGCAGTGGTTAAAACTGGAAACCCAGCGCCGCTTTTCTGGGGTTACCTCCCCTCCCGATGACCACTTTCTTGCGGTGTGACCTCCAGCCTGTGACTTCTCTGTTCCTGAACTTTGTCACTTGTGAAATAGGAATGATAATAGTACACACTAAGAGGGTAGCCGTGAGGGCTGCGGGGAGAGAACTCCCGCGAAGTGCTTACAGGGGTGCCTGGTGCAGGGTGAGCCCTCAGCTTCTGGTCGTTGTTATTATTAGGCAAAGCCATTGGGGCTGTGCTGGCAAAGCTGGCCGGAGGGGCCCAGTGTTTAATCATTAAGCTGCGTTGCCTCTGCGAGCGAGTGAGCGGCGAGCGGGCGGGGAGCGGGCGGGGAGCGGGCGGGGAGTCCGCCCCGGGAAAGCAGCCCACCCTTGGATGGTGAGGTTGTGGATGGAGCGGGCGGGCGCCAGCCCGGGGCCCGGGGAGGCTGTGGGCACGGATCCAGCCCTGGCCGGTCGGCGAACAGGTGGCCCGCTCCTGCGTCGGCGCTCACAGGCGAGCCGTCTTTGTTACCTTTGAGCTTTCCCTGCAGCCCATTCAGGCTCCTCAGACCACGTGTCCGGTGAGTAAGGAGTCCTTTCCCCCCTCCCCCCCCCCCCCCCCCCCCAGGGATGTGGGCGAAGCAGCCGTCTTTGGGAGCGCGCCGGGTCGCTTGGCGGCGAGCGGGCCCCGCGCGGGGAACTCCGGCGGCTGGCGTGTGCTTGCGGCTGCTGAGTGAGTCGCAGCTCGGCGCTGGCGCGGCAGGTTCCCGTTTCCGCATTCCAGGCACCCGCGGCGGGCCGGGCCGGGGGAGCCAGCAGCCGGGGGCGGGGGGCCACCGCAGCCCGCCGCGCCCCTCCCTTGCCGGGAGCAGACGCGGCCGCCCCGAACCCCCCTCAGTCACCTGCCCAGTCACCTGCCGGCTCTGATCGGGGTGCGCTCCGGCCCGTCTCCGGGGTGAGTGATGTTTGCTAAGTTTGCTGGTAACTTGTAGAGCAGAGAAAGGTAATAATAACGTGTTTCTCGGCTTCAGGAATGCGACTGGTGGCTTTTTTGTTTTCTTTCTTCCCCCCGCCCCCTCCTCTGGCATGAAATGTTTACCTGTCTGCTCCCAACTGTGAAGAAAGGTGGGCGGAGTGTTGAGGGTGTGAGAAGAAAATGGAGGGTATTTCAGCCCCCCAGGAGGAATCAGTCGGTGAATGCTGAGCTCCTGTGGGATGCAGACTTCTTTCTGTGCCGCGGGGCTGTGGGGCATCCCAGCCAGGTACAGAGGCGCTGTGTGATCTCAGGCGGGTTCCTTTCCCTCTCTGGGCCTCCGTGTCCTCATCTGATGAAACCGGAAATAGGAGCAGTACCCACTCACCTTTCCAATGAATCTTATTATGTAAAGTGCTCACAACCTGGGCACCGAGTGGTGCGCAGTGTCAGCTGTCCCTGTGCCCCCCCCCCACCCCCCCCGCCCCCCCCCCCCCCAATTCCCTGGCCTTATCTCTGGCTTCTCAGCTGCTGCTGGCTGTACTCCAGCAACTCGGGCCTCCTCCTGTTCCTCCTCCTGTTCCCCCCTCAGGGCCTTTGCCCTGGCTGTTCCCTCTGCTAGAACACTTCCCCTAGTATCCCCTTCACGTCTCTGCTCAGATGTCGCCCTCTCTGTGAGGCCTCTGTCCTTACTAAATAGCACCTTCTCCACGACTCTTAGCCCTTTACTGTGCTTTATTTTTCTTCATAGCATTACCCCTTGACATAGTTTATTATCTGCCCCTTACCCCAGCTGTGGGCTCCAAAAAGGGGAGGGACTTCTGTCTCTGTCCTTGTAGGGCAGTTCCTGGCATGTGGTAGGTGTGGGATAAATTATTTTATGAATGGATTTATGATATCAGGTGCAATATTGTCCGAGGACATATGGCTGTCCGCATTTGGGGTTTGAGTTAGAATGTCGCCAAACCTGCAGCTGTGGGGAGGTGGTGTACCCACACCCTCCCTTTGATCCTCATGGGGCCTGCCTGAGGCATCCAGGTCTCTGGCTTCCTGTCCCTCAGCCCCTTCAGTCTGTTCAGTCTGGGCCCTGCTGGTGGCTCATCCAGGCAGCCCAGATTCATGTGGCAGGGGACAGACGGCCTTGGCCCTGGTGAGTGTGGAGGATGTGTGCAGGTTCATTCAGGTGGGGCAAGCTTTGTCGGAGACGTACACACGTCCCTGTGTATATGGAAAGCCCGCTTCATCGCCTCATCCTGCTTGGTGTTCCTGCAGCAAGGTCAGGGAATGCCTTGGAAATAAGAATTAACCGGCCAGGCCCAGTTTATTGGTCTTCCCTGCTTTAACAGGCAATAATACTCGTTCTGGGGCTGAACAGATTTTAATTAAACGGTAAACTCGAAGAGTCTGTGTCGTAGCTGACACCTCATCAGTCCACTGGCTCCTGGTGTCAGCAATTGGTTCTGTAAAAATATCCTGAGCAGGGCTTCCCCAAGCTCCATGGAACCAGGTCAGTGGCCCTCTCGGATTTCTCCCAACAGCATGAGACACCGAGGGACTGAGGTGCTGATGGACTTCCTGCTGCATCACACATCATCACACCTCTGGGCCTGCTGCTATATTAAGAATGTGCACAGTGTCAGCGGAGCTGCTCCTACAGCATTTAACTGTGCCCTTCGAGCTCCAAGTGCAGCGGTTTTGGAGTTGGGTTGGGGCCCCTCCAGAGAGGCCATTGCACATAAGGCTCAAGTCCCAGCACTGCCCACACTCTGGGCACAGTGCTTACCTTCTCTGGACCCCTGTTTCCTTATCTGGAAAATGGGAATAATTAGTAGTTCCTGCCTTCAATGAGAAGTTCAAGTGAGATCAGGTGACCCAGTTAGCACTGTGTCTAATGCATAGAGAGCACTCACTAAATGGGGGTGATCATTATGCATTAATTCCAAGCCTCTTTTAAATTGTTTTCTGTCCCTGTTTTGTGGACTCCACTCTGACCCACCTCCATGTCTGCATCCTCCCACAATCCTGCACCCTTAGTATCAATCAAGTACTGTATAGGTCTTTCCACATTTCCTTCCATGGTTATATAATCCTATAGAGAGAAATGTTATCCCATAAAGGATAATATTACCCCTATTCTCCTGCATTTGGCTCTTCTGACATGGCAATACCATGTAGAAACGCCTCCACGTTCTCAGGTAGCACTCACATTTGCTCTTTTTAATGACTGCGTAACACATGGTGGTGTGGGTGTACCATAACTTATTTGGCCAGGCCATCCCTGATGCGCATTCCCTTTGTTTCTGGGTGGTTTTTTTTCCAAATTATTATTTTTATCGATAGTCTTCTTTAATTAGATTGCAGGCGTCCAACCTGCTTCGCCACCTTGTTAACTTAAGCTCTCAGCCTTTGAGAACGAATATAAAGTAGCATTAACATAATGATACCTCTGGCCCAGATAGGAGATGTATGTTCTGAGGGTTCTCACCAGGTCTAGCACAACGTTGAACTACTTTAAATGCTTTTTAATTATAAAAGTGATTAATAGATTCATCACCCTTAATACAGATCAGTTGTGCCTAATGAGTACTTGTTAGTAAAATAAGAGAGAGGAGGTTCATGTTTTTTCATTTTAAGGATCTTTGTTACCAGTATGTGAGAGATTTGGTGGGGATCTTGGATCCATGGGCATGTTTCTTTTTTAGGTGGTCCTTTAATTGCGGAACATATCTGGCTTTGTGAAACTTGTATAGCGGTGTACAAGATAGAAGGTTTGTTCCAGTTCGCTATTGCTATAGAACAAGCACCCTGAAACATAAGGCCTTAAAATGACAAACTCCGGTTTACTGAGGCTCCTGCGGATGGCTCTCCTGCTGGTCTCGACTGGGGTTTCTTAGGTGGCTACAGACAAAGGGCGGATGGAGCTGGAACACTCAAGCTGTTTTACTCACGTGACACGTTGGAGATGGCTGGGCCGCTCTCTCTGTGGTCTCTGTTCTTCCATGTGGCCTCGCCAGCCAGTGGCTGGACTTACACCATGGCAGCCCAGGGCCTCCTAAGTTTTTTTACGGCATCGTCCAGAACTGGTCCAGCTCACTTCGGCCTCATTATGTTGGCTAAAGTGAGTTGTAGGGTCAGCCCAGATTCAGTGCGGGAGGGCTGACATAGGACTTGAGTTCCGCGGAGCGGGGCCATCTTTAGAGACCACCACAGCCGTCATTTTCTTGCCGAGGTGAGGAGCAGGTGGTGCCACGGCTTACCATCGCTCCAGTGTCCCAGGCTCCTCTTTCTCCACATCGCTGATGCCCTTCGCCTCATAGTGATGAGAAGGCAGAAAGAAGCAAAACTCGTAAGGGAGACAGACAGTCCTCTATCGGGAAACCACAAACTTCGTGAAATCTTTAGCTGATTTCTAGTTGTGTTGCTGTGGCTAGAGAACTCCATGGCATGACCACTCCTAGCTACAGGGAAGTCTTAGAAATGGAATTTTTAAAGCCGGGCTTATCACGACCCTGAATGAAGGGTCAGTACTGAAGAAGAGAGAATGGACATGCGAGTAGGCATCTAGAAGTGGTTTGTACAGACAGCCTAAGACGTAGTGAGGCTGCACGTATTAACCATCTGTTCAGTAAGTACTTGGGATGGGCAGCGCACCAGGCCTCTTACCGAGGCTGCAGGTATCAGGGAAGGGAGCACATCTGGGGGTTAAACTGATCATTTGCAGCCCTTGACTAGATAATTGCTCACCTCATGTCTCCCAGGTAGATGTTTGAAGTTAGACTAATGATAATAATAACCAGCCTCATTAAGGGCTTACCTTGTATAGAGGATCTATGAACCAACCCCCTCAATCTTCACAGTGGCCCCATGAAGTAGGCACTGTTTACCGTCCTCTCTTTTTAGATACAGAAGCAGACGCACCAAGTTAAGTAACTTGCCAGAGGCCCTCCCCTTCTCCCTCCCTCCTTTCCTCCTGTTCCTAGGGAGTAGCGCAGTTGGCATGCGGTCTCTGGTGGTCTGGCTGTGGAGTCCGAGAACCACTGCGCTATACTTTTTGAGTTTATTACAGGAAACATTTCTTGTGGAAATGAATATGTAAGTGACGGCAGAACAAAACATGAAGCAGAAACCACCTCCTACCTCATCCCCTCCACTCCTACTTCCTGCCTCAATTGGTCCCATCTGTCAGTAACTTGGTGAACTTTCTTCCTCACCTCTTTCTAAATGTATTCCATTTTTTTTTTAAAGATTTTATTTATTTATTTGACAGAGACGGAGATAGCGAGAGCAGGAACATAAGCAGGGGGAGTGGGAGAGGGAGAAGCAGGCTTCCCGCTGAGCAGGGAACCCGATGTGGGACTCGATCCCAGGACTCTGGGATCATGACCTGAGCCGAAGGCAGCCGCTTAACGACTGAGCCACCCAGGCACCCTGTTCCATTTTTTAAAGATGGCCTTTGGGCACAACATCAGATTAATCAGAATCCTTGGTGCACAATACACTAGCATTTGGGGGTTCATCCAAAAATGTCTCTTATAATGAACAACCATTAGCCTGCTACCTGCCCAGGAGTGAGAGCATGAACATGAACCTGTGTTGTGGTACTTCCCATCCTATCCCCTGCCTGCTCTCCCGGAGGTGACCGCCATCTTGAATTTGTTGTTTGTCATTCCTTATCTTAAAAAGAATTATTTTTGAACTTTATACAGATGATATTGTCAACAAATGATGTATAGTTTTGTGGGACTTGGATTTTTCACATAATATTGTGATTCTAAGATTGATCCAGACTGTTTTTGTATAGCTGTAGTTCCTTGTGCTTTTTTGCTGCTATGTGATATTCCACTGGCTGAATATATCACATTTTTGTGTTCGTTATTTGCATGCCAATGAACAATTCATTAGTTTCTAGATTTTTTGCTACTAATGGGCTACTGTGAATGTTGTTCCATATATTTCCTAGTATGCATTGACGAGAATTTCTTTTGGGTATGTACTAGGCACCAGATTGATGGGTTGTAGGATGTGAGCATCTTTCACTTTGCCAAATATTGTCATACTGTTCTCTAAACATTGCCACCAAGGGCTCGGTTTGGTAAAGCTTTTTTATTTTCTGCCAGATACGAAATGAAATCTCATCGTGGTTTCAGTTGTGCTTCTCTGAAGACTAGGAAGGCAGAGTATCTTTTACCTTTCTTCTTCTGGTTGTAGCTTGCTCATCACTTTGGCTGCTTTTTAGTCATGACTTGTAGGTGTTTTTTATATACACTTGATCCTGAAACTGTATGGGGGTTAGGGGTGCATACCTCCTGTGTAGTTGAAAACCCATGTATAACTTTTCACTCCGCAGAAACTTAACTGCTAATTGTGTACTGTTGATTGGAAGCCTTACTGATGATAACATAAACAGTCAATTAACATGTGTTTTGTATGTGATATGTATTATGTACTGTGTTCTTAAAGTAAGCCAGAGAAGAAAATGTTATTGAGAAAATCGTAAGGAAGAGAAAATGCATTTATAGTACTATATGAACTACATACATGGATCTGCATAGTTCAAACCTGCGTCATTTCCAGGTCAGCTGTATTCTGGTACTAATCCTGGGGCAGCAGCCTATTTAACCTAATTGTAAATTTTGTGATTCTTATGTCATTTCCTTGGTTGTTCCCTCACCCCTCTTTGCCCTCTCCCCACCAACTCCATGATAGTTCTTTTTTTTTTTTTTTAAGATTTTTTTTTTTATTTGAGAGAGAGAATGAGAAAGAGAGAGCACATGAGAGGGGGGAGGGTCAGAGGGAGAAGCAGACTCCCTGCCGAGCAGGGAGCCCGATGCGGGACTCGATCCCGGGACTCCAGGATCATGACCTGAGCCGAAGGCAGTCGCTTAACCAACTGAGCCACCCAGGCGCCCTCCATGATAGTTCTTTGTATATCCGCGGCTCACAGTGATTCTCTCTTTTTTGGAGTAGTCCTCAATTTGTGGGCATTTTTATTTATTTGTGTAGATATAGGACCCATCCCACTCACTCTGCAGAGCTTTTTGATCCCAGTGTATCAGTCTGATTAGGTTCAACTGCATATAATAGAAAACTGCATACAAAACAAAATGACAATGGCCTAAGCAAGATAGAAGTTGCCCAGTGCTGCATTCTTATCATGGACCCGGGCTCTTTATACCTCTTTGATCCATCATCTTTGTTCCTCCACCTCATGATTCAAGATGGCTGCTCAGGCTCCAGCCATTGCATCCTAGCGAGCAGAAAAGAAGGGATGAACTTGGGCACCCCTGTCTCTCTAAAAAGGCATAATGGAAGGAACACATAAACTTTATACTTTCAGACTCTTGCTCAGAACTTAGTTACAGGACCATATATAGTTGTAAGGGGTCTGGGCAGTGTAGTCTTTATTTCACATGGCCTTGTTTTGAGCTAAAAAAGACTAAGTTAAAAGGGGAAACTCACTACTGGATTAGGCAGCCAGCAGCTTTACTAGTGCAGAAGTGTTCCCTAAAAATGGCTCTTAAGGGAGCTGTGAGACAACCAGGATGGTACCTCAAGATGATGCCCTTTTGATTCTTTGATTTATTACACAAATATTTCTTGAGCACCTGTTTTGTACTGGCACTGTTCTGGGAGATGGGAAGACAGTAACGAACACAACAAATGAAGTTTCCACCCTTGTGGAGCTTACATTGTGAAAGGGAAGATAGATAGTAAGAAACAAGAAGTATGTATTAAGTCCAAAAGAGAGAATAGGTGTGAAAAACAATAAAGGAGGGTACACACAATGAGAGTAAGAAGCATGGGACGCTCTAATTTTTGAAGACATGTGATGCTGTTGTAGAACGGGGTCAGGGCAGGCCGCTTTCAGGAGATGACATTGGAGTGGAGGTGAAGAAGGGGAGTACAGGAGTCCTGTGGGTATCTGGGGGAAGAGCATTTGGGGCAAAATAAGTACAGGGAGCGGGGGAGGGGAGCAAGGGGGGCAATGAGAGGGGCCCGATCGTGCAGGGCTGTGGGGGCCACAGTGAGGACTCTGGCTTTACCCAAGACTGACATGAAGCCCCAGGAAAAAAGATGCCATCTGATCGTTAGCCCTTGGGGAGTGACAGTAGTCACGAGCTGTCTTCTCTGAGTCAAGCTCTCTGTTTAGTTGCCTCTAGATACCTTGTGAAGAAAGTAAATAGTTTCAGCTCTCTTAACCAGGACCACTCTAGTTTTATTTGTACTGGCCACTACCCACCCCCGCGGGATGATTATAAAGTTAAATAGTTTGGTTTCTATGAAAGATAAGAACTTTTTTTTAAGGGCACAATGACAATATTATGGTCCTGATTAAAATAACTAACAATAATTGCTTGACGTCGTCTAGAATCCACTTAGTGTTAACACTTCAGATCATCTCATAAATGTCTTTTTAGAATTGATTTGTTCCAATCGAGGTCCACTGTGGGATTTGGTTCACATGCCTGTTAAGTGTCATTTAATCTATGGGCCCCCCTGCCATCCCCGCCTTTTTTGGTATAGTTTATTTGTTGGAAAAAAGCCCTGTAATTAGTTGTGTCGATCTCCCACAATCTGTGTCTGGGATAGTATTTCTGTGGTGGCGGCGAGCTCGTTCTTCTGTCCTTGTGTTTCCTGCAAATGGGTGGTTGCATTTGGAACCTGAATCGGATTCGGTTTTGAGATGTACGCACACATGCACACATATCTGTGTGTGTTTCAGGGGCGGGGATGGCAGTAAATTCTCCCAGCTGTTGCTGCGTGTTTTGTCCGTCAGCAGGTGGGCAAAGGCCGTGGTCTCTCTCTGTCATGTTCTGTAGAGTTAATGGCTGGAAATAACCATTTCCTAGGCTCATGATTTCACCTGGGGTTTGCAAAATTGTGACATTTGTACTTCTGTCCTCCTCTTCATTTATTAGCTGGAATATTTCTCCAGAGAGAAGCCTCCCTCATCTATTATTCAGGTATCCTGAGGGTACTGACTCTTTTGAACTTTTGTTTACATTAGAAATGAGTATTGAACAACTGGGCTGGTGGCTTCTGATCTGCAGTTTTTTCCTTCGGTGATTCAAGTCGTCTTTGTTTTCGTGTTCATTCATTCGATGTGTACTGGTCTCCGCTACTGGCAAGCCTCCTCTTGGATTCGGGAACAAACAGATGAACTGTCACAGATCTCTCATTGTTTAGGCACAGGTGCTGTGGGCCTTACCTTTGGCCAGGTGGAGCCTGTGTGTGTCACCCCATGTAACCGGGGAGAGATGACTCTAGGCTGTTGTTGACATTTCCATTTTTTTGTTCTCTTTCACTGGCCCCGTGTTTTCAGGCCTACAGCCTCTAGAGAGTTCTTGCTCCACGCCAGGGGATTAAACCCTTATGCTTGGGGCAAGCGGTTTTTGAGTATCTGAATTTCTTCTGACTTGAAACTCCATTCCTAGACAAAAGAACAAAAAAGGGCTCTGCTCCACTGGAGAGGCTCTCCTTCTAGTAGCCTTGCCAGGGGCGAGCTCTGACCCCAGGCGCTGTTGTCTAGGTCATAAATTCTTTAGAACACTAGCATGCATGAAATCATCTGGATGCCTTGGGATCAGTTACGCATTATATCGCACGCTACCTAAGGGCTTTCTTTTCTTCTGGAGATTACAACGACATTTATTCCCTCGGGGCGGTGGGGGGAGCAGATTTGATGTAGAATGATGTCGAATTCATTAATTCATTCAGTCACTGACTTGATCCTTTGGCATATTATTTATATCACAGGCGTTCCAAGGGCTGGGGGTCAGAGCTTGAGAAGGCCTGTCCTGGTGTTTAGGTTCACCTTGAAGGACACAGAAGATAAAGTAGTAAACAGATTAATCAGATGTTTCAGGTGGGGATGAATAGTGCTATGAAGTGATTAAAGCAGGATGATGAGAGACACACCTGGAAGGTGGAGGGAGCTGTGGGAGGCTGGATAGCGGGGGTGGGGGGGTGTGTTCGGAGGAGAGCTTCACTGGGGTGGGGACACATCAGCGGAGACTGGCGTGGTACAGAGGCGCCAGTTTTGTGAGAGATCTGGGGGAAGAGGCGTCCTGGCAGAAAGAACAGCCACTGCAGAGGTTCCGAGGCAGGAATGAGTTAGGTGTGTGGAGGAACAGTAGAGTAGCCCGGGTGGCGTGGCGTGGAAGGTGGTAGAAGGGCCGGCAGGGGCGGGAGCCTGGTGGAGGGTTCGACTTGTATTCTGAGTGTTCTCGCTGTCATTACCTCTGGCTGCCTTGGAAGCTAGATGGAGGGGTGATTGTGGGACGAGGAGGGAGGCAGCCGTTACTGGAGGGTGGGGAGGGGTGTGGTACCCAACCCGAGTGCTGGCATTGGTGCTTGAGACAGCTTGCTAAGGGATTGGTCAGTGGGTGGTGAGTGGGGTGAGAGATTTGGCGCTTTGGTCTGCAGGTTCGGATGGATGGTAGTAATGACCATCCCTGGCCCCCTTTAACATGGGCTGAGGTGTCCTACTTACACACATCTCATTTGACCCTCTGTATGGTAGACTCTTACTCCCCATTTTGCAGATGAGGAAACTGAGGCCCAGGGAAAAGAAGCCCTTGATCCTTGTCACTCGGCCAGTTGGGGCTGGGTTGGAACCTGGATAGCCCAACCCGCAGTCTGACCTTGCTCCCCTTTCTCTCACTCCAGACACAGCTGTTATTTCATGATGTTGATACAGCCCATGCTCAGGAAAAGCTGATGTCAGTATCCTACAATTATGGAATCAGGAAGGGCTCAAGTCCACATTGGTGGCCCTTCCACTGTCCCCACTAACCTAGATCCTGATGTGCCTTTTATTACAGTATTTATTACAGGGCAGCAAACAGACTTTCTGGGTGCCGACACGGACGTAATTTGATGCGTGGGCCAGGTAAGGTGTATGTAGGCCCCCGGACTTTGAGCTTCTGAGTCTGCTTAACTGATTGGGCCGAAAGTCTCCTTGCCTATCAGACCCTTCTTATCTCCTCCTCCAGGGATCCACGTGTAAAGGGAGCTCACTCCCTGTGGGGGTGTGACCCATGTGATACCTCAGCCAGCCACATGGCTTTACTTGGTGTCCTCGAGGAGAGCGGTATGCCCCCCCACCCTCTGTCTACATGTGGGGTGGGTGAAAGGTGGTGCTGAGTTTGGTCCTGCTTGGGGCTCAGCATCACTGAGAGATGCTGATCCTCTCCTGCTCCTTCTTGCATTTAGGTCACATGACAGAAATTTCAGATTGATCGATTTTTTTGTTTATTGATTTAAAACTTACAGAAGCCACATGCTGATTGTCAACATTTCAAGCAGTAGAGCAGTATGTAAAGCAAAGCATAGCAGTTCCTTGTTCTCCTGGTGACCCTGGCACCTGCCCCACCCCCTCTCCCGTCACTCTCACCTGCACAGAGTGACATTTAGTGTGCCCTTCTTGCTCTGTGTGCAGTAGATTGTGTTTAAGAGGCTGGGCTCTGGGGCCACAGTGCTTGGGTTCAAACCCCAGTTTTGTTATGTACTGACGTGGGCCTTAATCATTCTGTGCCTCATTTTCCCCATCTCTGAAATGGTGGTGATGACCGTAACCTCTTGGCCTGTAAGGATTTATCATGTTAATATATGTAAAAGTTAGAGTGGCACCTGGTGTGTGATAAGCACTCGCATGTTAGCTATTTCTGTTACATACATGTATGCCCATAGTTGTTTGTTTTACAAACATACTCTCTAGGTATGTTGTTCTTCAAACTACACTTTCCTTTAAGGATCTGCCTTGGAGAGCCTGCTGCAGCCGGGGGTCAAGGTCAAGGTCAGCCACATTTTTTTTTTTTAAGATTTTATTTATTTGAGAGAACACGAGAAGAGGGGGAGAGGCAGAGGGTGAAGCAGACTCCCTGCTGAGCAAGGAGCCAGATGTGGGGCTCCATCCCAGGACCCTGAGATCATGACCTGAGTTGAAGGCAGACGCTCAACCAACTGAGCCATCCAGGCGCCCCGGCCACATTCTTTTTAATGACTTCTTGGTGTTCCATTCTGGCAGTGCCCTGTCATTGGACATTCTGTTCATTTCCACCTTTCCTTATGATGACTCTGAGCACACATAAACCTTTGTTTGGGTCTTAGATTTTTCTTAGGACAAAGTCCTGGGGTTACAATTACTGAAACAAAGTGTATAAAAACGTTTAAAGGCTTGTGCTATTCCTCATTGACTTGCCTGTTTCTGGGCCATCTGCATTTCCTCGTTTGTTGCCTGTTTTTGTAGGGGCTAGTTTTTATCTCTTACTGGTTTGTTTGTAGGGGATCTTTATATTACTAAAGGTAGAAATCATGAGTTACGGGATGTAGGTTTACATCCCTAGTGAGATTTGTTTACCTTTTAATTTTGTTATGTTATTAAACATTATACTGAGATTTTTTGTTGATGTTGTTTGCTTTTGTGCTTTGGCCTTTAATTTAAGATGAGATAAACACTATACTTTCTTCCTAGTTACTTCATAGCTTCATGTTTCTTTTTTTTTTTTTAAAGATTTTATTTTTAAGTAATCTCTGCATCCAACGTGGGGCTTGAACTCCTAACCCTGAGATCAAGAGTTGCATGTAGAGCTTCATTGTTTATATCAAACACCTGGATTTTTTTTTTTTCCTGGTGTTAGTTGTGGGATACAGATCTTAAACCTGCCTCTGCCAATAGTTAACTAGTTGTCTCTCATAGTATTAATCGAAAAATCCATCCTTTCCCACTGCCTTGAAAAGCTCAGTATGAACCCGGTCCCAGTCTGCATGTTGGAGCGGTCACCTTTCAGTCCCCAGCCATAACTCGGGTGACGCAGGTTGGCGACATCCCCCTCCACAGCGAGGAGCCTGGAACACAGACCTCACTTAACGTCTCACCACTTGGATGAGGCAGAATCTGGTTTGGAATAGGGTAGACTTAGTAACCAGGGTCCTTATTGCTAATGTATTTCCAGCAGCTTTTTTGCAGTTCCTCGGCAAACCTTCCTTTTGTCCACCAGTGACAGTCACTGTGATGGCCCCTGGGCTGTAGTGGCCTGTTAGGCCTATTCCCCGCCTCACTGCCCCGGCCAGGGCCTCGTGACAGTGTTCAGTGTCAGTGGAGGTCACAGGCAGGTGTGGGGACGTTTTACCCTGCAGGGCCCCCCTTGATGGGCGCCTGGGTAGGCAGGGCCCAGAATTTTTCTGGGTACTCTTAAGAAGTCCATGGTGGCCACCGTGTGGCAACGTCAGTGAAGCACTCCTCTGTCCCCATGGCTGGGCCCAACCAGGGAAAAAGTTGGCATCAATGGTGACAAAGCTGGAGTACAAGCAGCAGTGGGCAACATTCTGGAGCCTTGAGTAGTAGGGAAAAAAAGAAAAAAGTCTCTCAGCAGGGTTGTGGGGAGCTCAGCAGGAAGCTAGCCTAGCAGACGCAGACGTGGAGAGCAGAGCCTCAGAGTTGGCTGCTGGATCCATGGAACTGCTTGCCCACCCGGCTGGCATGAGGCCTGACCTCTGACTGCCAGCTTCACCGCTCAGCTTTGCCTTGTTTTGGCTGGGTGTCCTTGGGCAAGTAACTTAACCTCTCTGTGCCTCAGCTTCTGTATAATGGAATAATAATAGTTCCTAACTTCGGTTTTTGTGAGGATCAAATGATCCATGCAAAGTGCTTAAAATAACTGTGGCTGGCACATAGTAAACACTCAAATAAATGTGAGTCATTGTTTCTTTCTCTGCCTCCCCCCGCCCCTTTCCGTGTTTTGGAGGGCGGGGATAAAGATCCCAGTAGATGTACTAAAGTGTGTGGGGGCAGATATCATCACTTAGGTATTTCCTGAACACCTATGACGTGGCACCCAAGTGCTAGGGCCACAGCAGGGCTCAGGATAGACACAGTCCCCACACTTTTGGCGCTGACTTTCTGGAGGAGAACTGGAGCCTAAACAGTTAAATAATGTAATGTTAGTGAGATGTGAAGAAAACGGACTGGGGGAAAGACTGGAGAGTGGCAGAAGCTACTATTTTAGCAGAGGTGATCAGGGCAGACCCCTGAAGAGGTGACTCTGATCAAGACCTGAATATAAGAAGCCAGCCATGCAAACATTTGGGAAAGAGCATTCCAGACAGCATAGCAAATGCAAAGGCCCTATGGCAGGAGCTGGCAGAGCATGTTGTAAGAAGGACAAGGAGGTCGTGGTGGCCAGAGGGCTACGAGGGAAGGGAAGGTGAAAATGACAGAAGATGAGGGCAGAGAGGGAGCCAGGTAGGAAGTTCTTAGCCTAGGTTCTCCGGGTTGAAAATAATAGAAGCCCATGTGTGATCCATCCAAACCTAAAAGAATTCTGAGATGCCTCCTGGAACTTGGGACAGGCATTGTCTGCGGTGTCATGATCCACAGGCTCAGGGCCCCGAGACAGGGGTCTGATTGGCCCAGCTTTGGTCAGTTGGCTACTTCTCATCCAGTGAGCTCCGGCGAAGCAATAACCATGACACACATACTTCTTAAAAAATGAGGACTTTCTTTGGCCTCCTGGCCTAGGGCATCATTCCTCTTCTTCCATATGCAGCATCAACATGTTGTGGTTAAGAGCAGGGGTCAGATGGCCTGGATTCAAAGCTCAGCTGCTTGCTAGCTGTGTGACCCTGGGTTTATCACTTCACCTTTCTGGGCCTCAGTTTCGTCACCTGTAAAATGTGGATGATAAAGGTTTCTACCTTAAGGGGCCATTCAGAGCATTAAATAAGTTTACATAAAGAATGTAGTTTGAGCCTGAAGCATAATAGGCACTCAGGAAGTACTGTTTATCATCATCCTTATCTTTCCTCCTGGATAGCGCTCTGTAGTTCAAGCTAGGGCTTGGGAATAGAGTCTGGAATTGATCCCAGATTCACCACCAACTAGCTCCGTGATCTTGGCCGAGTGAGTAACTTCTTTCTGCAGAGTAGAAAGAATAAGCCACAAGGACTCATTGATTGGATGTGTGTGTGTTGTCTAAGATTTGGGGTTACTGTGGAAATTCAAGTGATCCTGATGTAGGAAAGACATTAGGGTTCGAAGCCGATGGCCAAGAAAGAATTCTTGAGATGTCTTTGGTGCAAAAAGGTGGTTTTATAAAAGCATGGGGACAGGGCCTGTGGGCAGAAAGAGCTGCTGCCCTGTGGTCTTAAGGAGAGGCCCATTATATACTTTGAAGTTGGGAGGGGGTTAGGGAGAGTGTAAGCCTTCCAGGTATTTTGGAAACAAGGTTTCCAGGATCCTTAGGGGGGCCAGCTATTGTTAGGAAAGGTCATTTATTACTGTCTAATAAAAACTCAGTCATGAGACCCTTCAGATGTATATTGGTGGGTCATATACTTGGGGGATGACTGCCAACATGTATCTTGGGGGTAGAGATAAAGGAAGTTTCCAAAGGAATTTTTATATGTTAAAGTAGACGTACAGGATCCTGGGGGTCAGCCTTTTGCCCTTAGCCAAGTGTCAGCATCGAGGTAGCTGAGTCCCTAGAGGAAGGTCCCTCTGCCTGTTTCAAGGACATGTCAGTGGGCTGTAGGGAGTAAGGACATTTCATAATTTCTCTTCTGCCTTTGTTTCCCACATCAATCCCGGGTGTCCAGGCGCAGTGCAGCCCTGGCTTCTGATCTCAGGCCCTGAGTGTGACCTGACGGAGAGGATAACGTTGGGACCTGCCTCACCTCCTTCACAACAGCTTGTGCGGGGCCCTCCTGCACGTGGCCGAGCACCGCACCACTCCCTGTAGGCACATCTGCCACCCCTAGGCTGTGAGCTCTGTAAGAGCAGGACCCAGGCCTGACCCCCCAGGCCCCTGGCCCACAGTGCCGCGTGGGAGTGCAGGAACACACCTTCGTCAGGTTTCTCCTCTTGCGAAAAGATCTCAAAAACAGCTTTCTCAAGAAATGTTGTGTTTGCGTCTGATCACACCCATTCCCTGGACAGTGTGACTCTGAACCCGGGCTGGGAACTGGCACCAGCTAAGAGTCTTGCGAATAGTTGGGATTCTCTGGCTTTGCTCCTGGAGCGTCTGTTTGGGCAGGTGTAGTGGATACCGGCTGCTGGTTTGGCCTAACAACCATTCATGGTTCTTCTGTGGTTTTCCTTTTGAGGATTGCTCCTCTGCCATCCAGTTCATTCATTCACTGAGCCCGACTTTCTCCGGGCCTGGGGGCGGGGGGGTGGGGAGGGGGGCGGGGAGGGGAGCAGCGAATCGGACAGAAGCCCCGCCCTGGAAAATGGAAGGAGGTAACTATCTTGTAAGTTGTAAATTATAAGTTATACAATAGATAACTGTACATTAGCTGACAGGATTATCGCACTGGTACTTTCTGATTTCAGTAATTACGCTGTAATTGAGAGAATATCATTGTTCTTAGCAGACACCCACTGACCTCTGTAGGGATTCAAAGCAAGACAAATTCATGGAAAAAGGGAGGCAAACCAGTATTGGCTGAACAGTCATAAAAATGCCTAAAATACTTACCTTTTTTCAGTTTGGGGATATTGTCATGAAGACTCAGCCATAATGAAATGTTCTGCCATACAGAATAGGTTTCTAGTCAACAAATCAATGCTTTATATGCACAATTTTGAGTTTACAGATTCTAAAAGCTTTGGTAGGTAGGGTGTTGTAGATTATTTTCATTTTTTTCTTTGTGTATGTATTTTGCATATTTTTTTGGAAAGAACTTTTAGAAACTGGAGTAAAGAAGCCCAGCTTTTAAAAAGCCTTCCCCCACCCCACCTTGTGGAGCATTCTGGTCCACGTGGTTTGGATGTGGAACGGGCACAGTCGTGGGCCTCTCAGATGGTTCCGCTCCTCTCTGCCCCAGTGATTGGCTCAGGAAAGGGCTCATGAGTCACGTCAGTCTGTTCAAAATTTATACATGTCTCTTGCTCAAGCTGCCAGGAAGGAGGTACTTTCTTTCTACTGGGGTGCTAAATTGTGGGGCATAAGCCTAATGCTACAGGAGGCCACGTTTGCCCAAAGGGTGAGACAGAAACGACATTGGAAATGATTGGTTCTTAATTCTTTGGGTAACTGGAAATCAGAATAACCCCTGAACCTTTCAGTAACATGAGCCAAAAAATTGCTTTTTCTTTTTTTTTCTCGAGCCAGTTTGAGTTGGGCTCTGCCACTTGCAGCCAAGAGTCCTATAAGTGATACAGTAATTCCTGTGGGCTCTAGAATCTGTATTTTAAAATTCTCCATAAAGAGATGCCTGAGTGGCTCAGTCAGTTAAGCATCTGCCTTCAGCTCAGGTCATGATCCCAGGGTCCTGGGATGGAGCCCCGCATCGGGCTTCCTGCTAAGTGGGGAGTCTGCTTCTCCCTCTGCCCCTCTCCCCCGCTTATGCAGCTGTTCTCTTTCTCTCTCTCTGTCAAATAAATAAATTTTAAAAATCTTTTTTTTTTTTTAAAGATTTTATTTATTTATTTGATAGAGAAAGACACAGCGAGAGAGGGGACACAAGCAGGGGGAGTGGGAGAGGGAGAAGCAGACTCCCTGCCGAGCAGGGAGCCCGATGCGGGACTCGATCCAGGGACTCCAGGATCATGACCTGAGCCGAAGGCAGTCGCTTAACCAACTGAGCCACCCAGGCGCCCAATTTTAAAAATATTAAAAAAAAAAAATCCTCCATAAATAGTTTGTATGAATCAGCTGTTTGAGAACCACTTTGCTAGACTTTTCCGAGTGGTTGTCTTCAGACTTCAGCGAGCACAGACTTGGTCTGGGGAACTTGTTAAAAATATAGAGGCTCCGTTCGACACTGCTGGTGATTCTGATCCGGGGCCTTGGGTGTATCTTGAGTTTTGAGCAGCATCCTGGAGGATGGGACAGACGTCAAGTTTGGGAATCACTCTGAAAACAGTACAGGGACCATGCCCAACGTCGGGCCTTACGCACAGAGGGGGCCCAGAGTCTTTCTCAAATGAGTGAAAGTACTATGAATCTAGGTCTGGAAAATCCTTCTTTTCCTGCCTGTTACCTAGCCTTGCACATCACATCCTGTTCTAGGGAAATTTGGTTAAATATGTGAGCTTTATTAGCATAATAGCTTTACCAGTGTGTAGCCCCTCAGGTAACTTTGGAAAGAGCTGGATATGGTGCATGCTGAAATGTTGCTTCAGATCGAGAACGAAGTCATCTCTCGAAGAAGAGTTTTTGTAATAGTGGAAACTATTGGTAATTACTCACTGACTTAGTCCCAAGTAATTTACGGAGAATACTTCCCTCCTGTGTGTGGGGGGGGGGGGGGGGGGGTGGGTGTGTGTGGGTGTGTGGTGTGTGTATACACAAATGTGTACCCATACTTACGTGGAGGTGAAGGAAGGGCCACAGCTCTTTTACTTGGGTGAAAGGGAATCTTTTGAGTTGACCCATTGGGCCAGAAAATCCCTTTTCAAATACTGTCTTGTAGCAGCTTTGCTTTTGAGGCCCCTGAGCAGAGAGGAAGGGGGTGTGAGCCTGCCTGCCTGCCCCATTTGGCTCTCACCCCAGGCACGTGTGACTTTGCCATTGTTTGAAATCTTCTTTTTCCCCCCAGGATTTGTACCCCATGCTTAGTTCCTGTAGTTCAGCCACCAGGAATTAGGGCGTGGGCTGGCCGGGATCATTTAAACTTAAACAGATCTTCTTCAAATATTTTTGTTTGTGTTCCCTCAAAAGAATTTTGATAAACCATGCCGCCTTGTGCATTATAAACCTAACGTCTAAAATAATTTTATGGTAACTTGAAAATGTTATTTGGAGAGAAAGAAAACAGTACATATTTTGTAAGATGAGATAAGGTGGAGATTGACTGTAGTTGAAATAAATATTATACAATATGGCTAGATAAAGTAGGTTTTTCACCACTTTATTGTGTAAAGCCCACAGAATCTAAAAGAAATCACATACATTTTCCCCTGGGAATTTTTTCTAGGGGACTCGGAATTTTGATGGCCCTGCAAAACATTCCATTCAAACAAATCAGGGCACTAACCTATACAGCTTTGAGTGTTCAGAATTTAGGGGATCCCAGCATGGGCCAGAATATCCTGTTTTTAAAGTCAAGATTCATATTTAACAGAAAGATATGTAAGTCAGGGAAGGACAGACAAGCCTGGGGGCTTAAGGAGGTTTATTACTCATTAAAGACAACTTCCTTCAAACCAGTATTTTGATGTTTTGTGTTGTTTGGAGTCCTAGAAGCATACACACCCCTGGGCGGTGCTCCTTGGGATGAGGCAAGCAGCTGTACAGTAGGGGATGGACAACTAAGAAGGCAGGCTGGTTTGCAGTCAGATCAATTTTGGGAAGGGGAACTTGGGGCCATGGACAATCTGAACATTGCTTCCCTTAAAAACATTTGTGCCCTTAGAGCCATTAAAAGTCTCCATAGGGGCACCTAGGTGGCTCATTCGGTTAATCGTCCAACTCTTGATTTCAGCTCACATCATGATCTCAGAGTTGTAAGATCGAGCCCCATGTCAGGCTCCCCATTCAGCGCGGAGTCTTGAGCTTCTCTCTCTCCCTCTGCCCCTTTCCCTCCCCTGCTCGCGCACGTGCGCACTCTCTCAAATAAATAAATAAGATAAAATAAAATTTTAAAGTCATCACAAACCCCTGGGGATAAGCACACTCAAGCCTGAAGACCGTCAGCTTAAAAAATCTGGGTGTTGCTTATCTCATAGAGGCGGATGTCCAAAGGTTACAGAGATGGTTGATTGGTTCACTACCACCACCATTACAGACCCAGTTTATCTCATTTCCTGGTTCTGGAGAATTCTTCTTGTGTGCAGCCTGAGCCTGATCCCTGGAGCACTCTGGCAGTGTTGGGCATCCTGGCCAGACAAGATGGTGTCTAAAGGAGTAGGAAGCCGGGCACCTGTCTCCAGAAACTGACTTAGGCCAGCCTGTCTCCTAGAGATAAGTAACAAACTAATATGTTAAGATGTAAAGTGCTCAAAAAAAAAAAAAAAATCACTTCCTGAACACTGAACAGTTAACACGATGGCTAAAAAACAGCTTGCACAGCCTTCACACCTCCATTGCCCTCTGGTCAACAGCATCTTGAGCTTGCATCACCTCTGTTGACCTCAGTCAACATTTTCATGTCCACACCTGGTTCCGACCTTCTACTGATATTATTTAAAATGTAATCTTGAGACTTCCTGCTTATCATTTTGTTAAAATACGTTATATTGAGTTTTGAGAGCATACAGTTTTGTCATATAAAAATTAGATGAAAACGCATGAAGAATTATATACGTTCCACGAAGTTTGAATTAAAAACCCAAAAGACATTTTACTGGGAAAAAAATGTTATCCTGGAAGACATTCTTTGCAGTGGCCCCTGGTCCATCAGAAGCCCTCAGTATATGTTGGTGTTGAGTGAATTAGGTGGTGAGTGAATTAAGAGAAAGTACAGGGTAGTGATTGAATTGACAACTTTTTTTTTTTTAAGATTTTATTTATTTATTTGACAGAGAGAGACACAGCGAGAGAGGGAACACAATCAGGGAGTGGGAGAGGGAGAAGCAGGTTTCCCGCTGAGCAGGAAGCCTGACGTGGGCTTGATCCCAGGACCCTGGGATCATGACCTGAGCCGAAGGCAGACGCTTAATGACTGAGCCACCCAGGCGCTCCTGAATTGACAACTTTTAAGAGCCCTGGAACCAGACCTAAATTCTAATCCTACCTCTGCCACCTTTCAACTGTGTGTCCTTGACCAATTCATTTAACTTGTCTGAGCCTCAGTTAATCTAGTTAAAAGAGGATTAACTCAAAGGGTACTGAATCAATAAAGATAGCTTAGGTTCTGCTGCTGTAACAAATAACCCTAATATCTCAGTGGCTTAAAAGATGTCTCGTTAAGTCTCATTAATACCACATGTTCTTCATGGTTTGGTGGTGGTCTCCACTCTCTATCATCTTCATTCGGGGACCCGGGTTCCACCATTTGGAACAGGTTCGTTTATGCAATAAGGGGAAGATAGGGGCTTGAACATCAGCTCTCAAATGATCCCACATGGAACTGACCCCCATTGCTTCTGCTCATGTTTCGTTGGCTAAAGCACGTCTTATAGCCATAGCCAACTTCAGGGTCGTGAGGAAGTGCAGTTCTACTCTGTGCCTGAAAAGTGAATCAGAAATAATAGTAAGGGGGCGCCTGGGTGGCTCAGTTGTTAAGCGTCTGCCTTCGGCTCAGGTCATGATCCCGGGGTCCTGGGATCAAGCCCCACATCGGCTCCCTGCTCTGCGGAGAGCCTGCTTGTCCCTCTCCCTCTGCCCCTGCTTGTGTTCCCTCTCTCGCTGTGTTTCTCTCTCTGTCAAATAAATAAATAAAATCTTTAAAAAAAAATAATAGTAAGAATATTATCATCTACCACGATTGCCCTGAAGTTTAAATAAGGTAAATTGTATGAAGCAGTCATCATTAAGTCACAGTAAAAGTAGGAAATGGAAGTGCTAGTTTGTCATGGTTGACAATGATGATAGGAGAATAAGTGGTTACTACTTTCACCCTGCAAATTGCACTGGGGGCTTGGTGACTAAGGTGCCGGCCTAGGTTCCAGTCTCATTTCCCCTACCTGCTAACCCTGTTAGTAAGAGTGGTTATAATAGTGAACTCCTGATGTGTTATTTCTCATGAGTCCTTCATTTCTAAATGATTTGCAATTTTTTTAACTTTTTTTTTTTTAGAGGTGGGGAGAGGAGCAGAGGGAGAGGGAGACCGAGAATCTCAAGCAGGCTCCACATCCAGCATGGAGCCCAACTCAGGGCTCCATCCTACCACCCTGAGATCTTGACCTGAGCCGAATCAAGAGTCGGACTCAACCGACTGAGCCACCCAGGTGCCCCAACTTTTTTTTTTTTTTTAATGTAAGCTCTACACCCAGTGTGGGGCTTGAACTCACAACCCCAAGATCAAGAGTTGTATGTATTACTAACCAAACCAGCCAGGTGCCCCTAAATGATTTACAATTTTTAAACATCTTTCTTGAGGTAGGACTTTTTGCATCTGGCTTCTGTCACTTCGTGTAATGTTTTTGAGATTTTCCATGTTGCAGCATATATCAGTATTTCATTCCTTTTTATTTCTGAGTAATAAATACCTATTGTATAGGTATGTCACACTTTGTTTATCCCTTCACCAGTTGATGGATACTTGGATTGTATCTAGTGCTGGGCTATTATGAGTAATACAGTTATGAACATTTAGGTACAAGTATTTGTGTGGATATATTTTCATTTCCACCTAGGAATAGAATTGCTGGGTCATTTGGTAACTCTGCTGTTTAACTTTTATTTAAAAGACTGCTGTTTAACTTTATTTTATTTTATTTCTAAAGTGACCACACCATTTTATAGTCCTACTAGCAATGTATTGAAGATTCTAGTTTTTCCATATTCTCACCAATACTTGTACTTTAAGATTTTATTTATTTATTTGACACAGAGAGAGAGAGCACAAGAAGGGGGAGTGGGAGAGGGAGAAGCAGGCTTCCCGGGAGTCCAATGTGGGGCTCTATCCCAGGACCCTGCGATCATGACCTGAGCCAAAGGCAGATGCTTAACCGACTGAGCCACCCAGGCGCCCTTCACCAACACTTGTTCTTATAGCCATCCTGGTGAATGTACAGTGATGTCTTACTGTGGTTTTGATTAACATTTCCCTGAGGGCTAATGATGTTGATCATCCTTTTTTGTGCTTATTGGCCATATGTATGTCTTTGATGAAACGTCTCTTTGAATCATTTCATTTCTTTTTTTTTTTTTTTAAGATTTTATTTATTTATTTGACAGAGAGAGAGAGAGACAGTGAGAGAGGGAACACAAGCAGGGGGAGTGGGAGAGGGAGAAGCAGGCCCCCTGCCGAGCAGGGAGCCCAATGCGGGGCTCGATCCCAGCACCCTGGGATCATGACCTGAGCCGAAGGCAGACGCTTAACCGACTGAGCCACCCAGGTGCCCCTGAATCTTTTCATTTCTTATTGAGTTGTAAGAAGTCTTTCTATGTTCGAGATAAGTCATTCATAAAATATGTAATTTGCAAATATTTCTCCTAGTCTGTGACTTTCATTTTCTTTCTTTTTTATCTGGCTGCTTGGAGTTTATTTTCTACCTGGTGCAAGGCACACATTACAGGTTGTCAGGAAGGCTCACGTGTGGCTTGGATAGTAAAGAGTGGGGTTCTCTTCCTTTTTGGTGTTCTACTGCTTTGATAGAAAAGAACCCAACTGCTTCTGTTTGCTGTGGCCTGTCTAGTCTAACTGGGTGGGGCAGGGAGGGGCCCTGACAAACCTAGTGCCTCCTGAGGTCTGGTGGCTGGTGGTGGCCACTCAGGACTGGGGGCTGGTGTTGGCTTTGCCAGGCTAGCCACCAGGCTGCTTCCCCATGGCCAAGCCAAGTCACAGGTGATGGTGCCGCTTGAGGCCTGGGGAGATTCCAAGAATTCTGGGGACTCTCAACACTGTGGCCACAAGCCGAAGAGTGGACTTCCCGAGAAAGAAGCTTGCCCACCAGTGACCTGAGTGGGCCTTGGGGAGTGGTTTTGTACCCGAAGGTCAGTGGTTTCCTTGAATAAGTGTTTCTCAGGTTCTTGTACTCCTTTGATTTCTAGAGTCCTCAAATGGTTGTATTTTACAGTTTTGTTCAGTTTTATTTTTGGTTTTTAGAAGAAAGAATTTTCTGAGCCCCTCATTTCACCATTCCAGAGGTCTGGTTGGCAGTTTTGACTTTGATTTCCTCTTTAAGACATAGAAAGAAGTATTTACAAATTTCAAATACCTAACCCTGGCTGCACCTTGTGATCCATTGGGGAACTTTTAAATTTTTTTGTTTGTTTTTTACATTTTGCTTTTTCTTTTATTTCTTTTTTAAAGATTTTATTTATTTATTAGCGAGAGAGAGAGCACGAGTAGGGGGGAGAAGCAGAGGCAGAGAGAGTAGACTCCCCACTGAGCAGGGAGCCTGACGCAGGGCTCGATCCCAGGACCCTGGGATCATGACCTGAGCCAAAGGCAGATGCTTAACCGACTGAGCCACCCAGGCGCCCCCATTTTACTTTTCCTTATGAACAGTTGCAAACATAAGAAATGGAGCGTATGTTACCTAGTTGTGACCAGTCTTGTCTCATTTATATTCTGACTTTGCCCTCCCCCCTGCCTATTATTTTATTTTATTTTATTTTTTTAAAGATTTAATTCATTTATTCATGAGAGACAGAGAGAGAGAGGCAGAGGGAGAAGCAGGCTCCCAAGGAGCAGGGAGCCCGATGCAGGACTTGATCCCAGGACCCTGGGATCACGACCTGAGCCGAAGGCAGACGCTTAACCATCTGAGCCACCCAGGTGCCCCCCCCGCCTATTATTTTGAAGCAGACACGATATACATCATATCCTTTTGCCCACCAAGATTTCAGCATGTAGTTCTAAAAGGAGAAGATCTCTTTTTTTTTTTTAGATTTTTTTTTTTTTATTTGACAGAGAGAGACACAGCGAGAGAGGGAACACAAGCAGGGGGAGTGGGAGAGGGAGAAGCAGGCTTCCCGAGGAGTGGAGAGCCCGATGCGGGGCTCGATCCCAGGACCCTGGGATCATGACCTGAGCCGAAGGCAGACGCTTAACGACTGAGCCACCCAGGCACCCCAGAAGATCTCTTTTTAAAACATAACCACAGGGCGCCTGGGTGGCTCAGTTGGTTAAGCGACTACCTTCGGCTCAGGTCATGATCCTGGAGTCCCTGGATCGAGTCCCGCATCGGGCTCCCTGCTCGGCAGGGAGCCTGCTTCTGCCTCTGACCCTCCCCCCTCTCATGTGCTCTCTCTCTCTCTCATTCTCTCTGTCTCAAATAAATAAATAAATAAAATCTTTAAAAATAAAATAAAATAAAATAAAACATAACCACAATACAATTATTACAGCTAAAACAATGAGTAGTAATTCCTGAGTATCATCAAGTAGACTTGGGGAACTTTGAAAAATAAGCTGCCCAGTCCAATGAGATCAGACTTGGGGGGGGGAGGGGTGGGGGCAGGGTGGAATCCAGGCATCAGAGTAGATTAAACTCTCCAGGGAATTGTGACATGCAGCAAAGGTTGAGAGCCATTCTGTTAGATTTCTCTATCCCTTTCCAAAATTGTCCTTCCTTTCCAGTTTAAATGTATTAGAGTCAGAGTATTGTGATAGGAAAAATTCTCTTTTAAGAGGGAATTGGAGGTTTTGGTTTTTTTTTTTCTTTTCCTAACATAGAATCAGTTTTGATGAGGGGCGCCTGGGTGGCTCAGTCCTTAAGCGTGTGCCTTCGGCTCAGGTCATGATCCCAAGGGTCCTGGGATCGAGCCCCACATCAGGCTCCCTGCACCGCGGGAAGCCTGCTTCTCCCTCTCCCATTCCCCCTGCTTGTGTTCCCTCTCTTCCTGTGTCTCTCTCTGTCAAATAAATAAATAAAATCTTAAAAAATCAGTTTTGATGAACATACAATGGATATTTTATAAAGACTGAATCTCATCTGTATTCTGGTTAAAAGAGCTTTATATAAACCTTTAAAACCAAGTTGCTGGTTTGTGTTACTTGAATTTCTCTAGCCTTATTTTTGGCCAACTTTATCTGTTACTCTCCTAAAAGAAGTGTGTTCTCACAGTGATAATGATTTTGTCAGTTCTTATATTTCTGAATGTTTTAAACATTTAGATTCCTATTTCCTTCATAACTTTTTGCCATGTAAAATGAAGGAAAACTGCAGCAGACTGTCTTCCCCCCCCCACCCCACTTTTGCATTTTTCCAAACCTTAGTTGCACTTGGAATGTTTTCTGATGTTGGTGTCATCCACTGTGTTGGGTGACATCAAATGCCATTTCAGCCTTTCTGTCATAGGCCCCCGTCTGTGCAGGGTTCAAGTTAGGGACCCAGCCTTCAACTCTGTCTTCAGGATATCAGGATGTTGTCAGCACCTGCCCACCTCCAAAGCACCTGCTGCATTTCTGATGGTTGTGTATGGTAGGCACTTTGAGGAAATGTGCACATTAGGAGCAGCAGGCTTTGATTTAGCACATGAGTTCCTGTGGCCCTGGCGTGTGCTGGGCTAGTTCCCCACCCACTCTGTTAGTACCATTTGGTCTAGACACAGAGTCCCCCCACTCCCCTGCTGGGTGATACATGGCTCACTGTTTTTCCCAAAAGAAGTGCTAATAATTCGTTTTCAGTTCCTCTTGGATTTTAATGCTGTCCACAGCAGCCTTGGTCCAGAAACACTGATCTGTTTGAAGAAAAGTTCCTCGGGAGGGAGAATCAGCATCCCAGGGCGCTGGCAGGCTCTGCCCTTCCCTGCTTCTCAACGGTGGTCCTGGGCCTCGGGCAGACACATGTACCACCTGCTTGGGCTCAGCGAGGGATACCTTGCAGTGACTTGCTCATGATGGCAAGGACAGGTTTGGACAGAGCTCCCTTTCCTCAAGGGAGAGTCACGGGGCCTTGCTTCGTGGGGGGCTGGTGGGATGTCATGTGACCAACGTGAGTGGTGGGCGGTGGACTCCACAGGAGCATTCCTGTGTCCTCTGGATGGCTTCTGCCACGCTGCGTTGCCCATCAGGGGCCAGCTCTGTTCTCCAGTCGGCTGCAGGAGGAAGAGGCTGGATCGTGTCAGGCCAGCCATTTGGGGTAGGGAGGTGATTTTGATTGGCCTCCACCCTCCCCTCTAGTGGGTTCTTCTGCTCAGAATACCATCCAGGATTGTCTGGCAGGCGGAGGCCTGCTCCTCTGCAGCCATTCTTCGTTTGTTCTCCTCGCCTGCTGGGCCGAGGGGGAGGGGGCGGGCAGATGTCAGTCATGCAGATGGAAAACGGGGGCACAGGGAGGGCTCAGGACTTTTCTAGATCCCACGGTTGAGGGCAGAGCAGTTCCCGAAAGGCCAGAAGCACAGCACAGTGGTTGGAAACATGGCTTCCCAAGGTGGGCAGACCCAGTGCTTAGACTGCTGACTGGGGAATTTGGTGCAGATTACCATGCCCTTCTGGGCCTCAGTTTCCTCTGCAGTTTTTTTTGCTAGGGCTGCCATAACCAAGTACTACAGACTGGGTGGCTTAAATAGCAGAAATGTGTTGTCCCGTAGTTCGAGAGGCTGGAGGTCCAAGATCAAGGTTTCAACAGGGTTGATTCCTTTTGAGGTCCGCAAGGAAGAATTGGTTCCACACCTTACTGCTAGCTTCTGCTGGTTTGCTGATTATATTTGACATTCCTTGGCTTCTGCTGCATCACCTTAATCTCTGCCTTCATCTTCCCATGGCGTTCTCCCTGTGTGTATGTCCATGTCTAGATTTGCCCTTCTTATAAGAACACCAGACATACTGGATGAGAGACCCACCCTAGTCCAGTGTATCTTCACTCTTAGCTTACCTAACTACAGCTGCAGCCGCCCCAGCTCCAAATATGATCAGATTTGAAAGTACTGGAGGTTAAGACTTCAACATACACATTTTGGGGGAACCCAATTCAACCTATAGCAGAAAAAAGTAGCAGTGATAATACCGCCCATGCATTGGGGTTGTTAGGTTATTAGTTCACACCTGTAAAGCACTCAGCTCAGTTCCTGTCACGTAGTAATTGCTCAGTAATGTTAGTCTTGTGAAGGGGCTTTGATGAGCTCCTCTCTCAATGGGACTGTTGCAGTCGCCTCCTGATGGACCCACTGCTTCTATCCCTGCCTCTTCCATTCCATTCTCCAGAGATAGAAATGAAGTCATGTCAGACCCCAAATGTAAACACTTCAATGATTTCCCGTTTCTAGCAGTCGGGATCTTCGGGCTGCTAGTAACAGAAAACCCAACCGAAACTGGTTTAAGGACATTGAGAGATTATTGGCTTAACATAATTGAAGTCCAGGGGGTAATCTGCTTTAGGTGCCGCTTGATCCAGAGCTCAAATAACATTATTACCAATACTGAGGTTTTTCTTCTTGATCTCTCAGTTGGTTCTTATGAGCTGTTTTTACTGGTAACACTTATGACACCAAATGTATGGGTTTTTTTCTCATACCGACCGTTTCTCCAACTCCCCAGATGCTAACCGGGTGTGTTACCATTCTGTTCAATTCTGACACACACTGCCCGGACTTAGCACAGAGCCCGGAAGTTAAGGGCTCAGCCCCACTGCAGACACCGGTAGCAAATCCCAGATTGCTACCCGTACCTCTGACTAACAGGCTATAAATTGGGGGTTCCAGTGACCCTCATCTCAGATCTGTTGATCTGCTGCTAGAATGTCTCACAGAACTTAGGAAGACACTTTCCTTACATTTACTGCTTTATTAGAAAGGATTTGACTCAGGAACAGCCAGATGGAAGAGATGCGTAGGACAGTGTAGGGGAAGAGGCACAGAGCTTCCATGACCTTTCCACGCACACCGCCGCCATGCTCCCCAACCTGGGAGTTCTCCAGCCCTGTTGTTGAGGGGGTTTTATGGGGATTTCGTTATGCAGGCATGATTGATTAAATCACTGGCCGGTGATAATTAGCTTCCTCTCCAGCCCCTCTCCCTTCCTGTAGGTTGAGGGGTGGGACTGCCAGTTTTAACCCTTTTATCACGCCTAGCTGTTTCTGGTGACCAGCCCCCATCCTGAAGCTATTTGGGGGCCTCTCAGCCAGGAGTCGCTTTATTAGCATAGACTCAGGTTGCAAGGGGCTTGTTTGTTAAGAATAACACAAGATGTTCCTATCACCCCTGTCATTCAAAAAATCACAAGGGTTTTAGAAGCTCTGTGTCAGCAACCAGGGACAAAGGGCAACCATATACTTATCACGGTTTCATTCTCAAGTTGGTTGTTCTCTGATAGTTACGATTGCAACAAACCCCAGCCTTGAATTATGAGGCACAAGTCCAGTGGAAAAAGAGGGCAAAAGACCTTTTTTGTGGGGCCCTTTTCTACAAAAGTTCTGAAACGTACCGTGAGCCCACTTAGGTCATGTGCCACAAGTATTACCATCATGATGACCAGGGGCAGGCAGGATGCCTTGATGGGCTTTGTTAGGCCTGGGTCGGGTCTGGAGCTCCCTGGCTGTCTCATGGCCTGAAGGGGGGAGGGGGGCTTCTGGGCTCCAAGGGAAAATAGGGTGCCTTGTGGGGAAATGTCCTTGTCGTGGTATACCGCACCATGATTGCAGCCCCTGCCAGTCTCGCTCACGGCTCACCAGCCAGGCTTTGGTGTAGCTTCTCAAAGAAGCCAAGCTGTTTTCCTACCCCAGAGCCCTTGTACGTGTTCTCCTTTGTCCTTAAAATGCTTTTTCTGTTGACTCTTCACCTGGCCTTGTCCTTCTCATCCTTCAGACCTCAGCTTAAATGTCAGGTCTTCCAAGAGGCCCTCCCAGACCATCTTGAATCTAAACTAGCCCCCTCCCCCCATGGGGCATCTGGGTGGCTCAGTCGTTAAGCGTCTGCCTTTGGCTCAGGTCATGATCCCAGGGTCCTGGGATCGAGCCTCGCATCGGGCTCCCTGCTCGGCGGGGGGCCTGCTTCTCCCTCTCCCACTCCCCCTGCTTGTGTTCCCTCTCTCGCTGTGTCTCTCTCTGTCAAATAAATAAATAAAATCTTAAAAAATAAAAATAAATAAACTAGGGCCCCTGTTCTTCTTGCCCAGCAAACCATCAGAGCAGTTGTCATATTTAATTACATGTTATGTTTACATGTTTCATGTCCTGTCTTCCCCACAGGAAGGCCAAGCCCAGGCCTATTTATAGTTCCTCCCATTGCATCCCCAGTACATACTAGGTGCTCAAAAAAAAAAAAAAAAAAATCTTTATTAAGTGAATGTGGTTAAATTGGAATGGTTTACTCATTTAAAATTATGGCTAGCCTGTCATTGAACTGGAGCAGGGAATAATGACTAGCCGGAAGTATTAAAAACCATGGCAGTGAAACTTCAAAGGGAAAGTTTTATTCGTTGATGAACTGAAATGCGTGCTTCAGCCATATTTTTGTAGGCCTGTTGGCATTAATGATGCCCAGACCCTCCTTTTAGACTTGGGGCCAGCTGACATCTACATCTCCTAACACTAAAAACTTCACCATGTTAACTAGAGTATGACAATTAACAACATGTTTTTAATTAGCCTGTTAGTCATCTTGTATCTGAGGAGGCCGGGGAGTGGAGAGCTAAGGCCAAGTGTTTTAACACATGGCTTTCTAAATACCTCCAAGGAACCACGCTGCTGAGACTTCAGAATCTCTGCAGTCCATCAGGGATGGAAGCCTTGTTCCAGGTCGCTCTCTTCTCTCCTAAAGCCACAGTTAGCCTCTTAGTGCAGAGCAAAGTGGTCACCAAACTGGCCTAATGGTGAAGGTGGCTGAATTTTCTTCTCTGGCAGAAGGCAGGCTTGGGGACACTCGAGGATGTGGGGGTGCATCTTGTGGAAGAATTAACTTTGGCAGCCATCAGGTCAAGCAAAAAGGCTGTGAAATGAGATCACCTTTAACCTTTCCTTAAGATGTTGAGGATTCGTTGACTCTGGGTTTGGTTGCTGTAACAGACCCAGAATAGCAGTGGTGTAAATGAGAGAGCGGGTTGATTTGTCTCTCCTGAAACAGTTTGAGAGTGAGCAGCTCAGGGCTGACGAGGCAGCTCCACGGTGTTGGGGGCCTGCCAGTTTGTTGCTCCCAATTCCTGGGATGTTGCCCTCATCTGCATGGTCCAGAATAACTCCCCACCATCATGCACATTCCAGCCCGTGAGAAGGGAAGATGTGAAAGAGGACAGTGAAATTTCCTGCCTTCTTCTTAAGGCAGGAAAATTTTTTTTTACTTAAAATTCATATAAAACTTACCCTTTTAAGTGTACGATTCAGTGGTTCTTAGTGTATTCACAGGGTTGTGCACTATCATTGTAATCTAATTGCAGAACATTTCTGTGACCCCAAAACGAAACCCAGAGCTTATTCACTCCCTCTTTCCCCCTCCTCCCAACCCCTGGCAACCACTAATCTACTTTCTGTCTCTATGGATTTGCCTGTTCTAGACATTTCATGTAAATTGAATAATGCAATATAGGGCCTTTTGTGCCTGGCTTCTTTCACTCAGCATAATGATGGCCAGTACTTAATTTCTTTCTGTGGCTGGACATTCTTTTGTATGGGTGTACCACAGTTTGCTTATCCATTCATCAGTTGATGGACCTTTGGATTATTTCTACTTTTTGGCTATTCTGAATGCAGTGTGAACGTTCATTTACATACAGATTTTTCTGTGAACATATCTTTCAGTTTTCGTGGATATATGCCTAAGAATAGAATTGATGGGCCATGTTTTAACTATGTTTTAACTTCCTGAAGGATAGGCAGAGGTTCTTAACATTGGTGTGCCATAGACTTTTGGATATCTACTTCTCAAAATCTTGTTTTTGAATTCATAAAACACCTGGGATTACAAAGTAAACCAATTTTGTTGAAATGGTTATTGAGATGTGAAGATAACAAATCTGTGAACTAGTATGGCAAAATCCAGTGATGGGTCTAATAACTACATGATTTCAAAGTACTAAAGGGCATGAATGTTATTTTGAGATGTGTGTAAGAACTAACATGATTTTGAAAAATACCTGTGATATCTATTGGTGACAGATTCACCCTTTGTGAAAACTACTGTGGTTTGCCTGCGTTCATGGTTGAAGGAAATGCTGAATTTCTTAAAGGCTAGTGAAAATAGGTCTTTTTCCCCCACTCTAAATTACCGGAGCTCCTGAGTTCTATCACACTTCAAAGGGGTGACCCAGAAGTCACATACACCTTTTCTGCTCCCATCTCATTGGTCTGAATTTAGTCAGGTGACCACAGCATGCTGCAAGGGATGCTGGGAATTGTAGTCTTCATTCAGCTCAGCCATGTTCCTCGCTAAACGTAGGAGTTCAGTCGTTAAAGGAAAAGGGAGAATGAGTATTGGGAGACAAGAAGTCAATATGGCACTATACCCCATACAACCAGTTTCTTCCCTGGGTTCAAAACATGTGTTCTTTCTTCTGAGAAGCACCTGCCAAAGGGGTTTGCCCTTTACAGGCCATGTTGTATGAACAATGTGCTGCTTTTTTTTTTTTTTTTAAGATTTTATTTATTTATTTGAAGCAGAGAGAGCTTGCACGAGTGGGGGTGGGGGCAGAAGGAGAGAGAGCAGCAGACTTCCTGCTGAGCAAGGAGCCCCACGCAGGGCTCAATCTCAGGACCCTGAGATCATGACTGGAGCCGAAGGCAGATGCCCAACCGACTGAGCCACCCAGGCGCCCCTACAGTATGCTTCTTGAGGATACTAGATGCTACTCAGAGTGGTGATCTGCTCCGTGATGAACTGCGCCTGCCTGAGGGAATAACATATGCTTGACTCTCATCTCATATTCATACCACGGCAAATGCTCATGAAGTGGAATGGTGGACATCTGTGCTATTTAAATTATATGTCCTTTGGGGGGAAGTGGGAGGATTGAGGGGGGTCAGGTGCATTCATTGAGTATGTTGAGGTAAATATCTGATGCAACCACTTTGTACCTTTTTACTGCACAGAAGATGTGTGGTTGGCTTCTCAAATGACTGGATGTTGGTGTTATATTGAAATGCTTGGTTCGAAGTGTCTGAGCTCCTCTTGGATCACCCAAGGAAGATGAGGGACTGATTTATTGTCTCAGAACCCAAGAAGGTCAACAACAAAGAGGGCAGCTTAGGTGTCAGGGGTAGGAAATTGCAAGACGTGTATGGCCCATTGGCAACGTGACCTCCCCATGGTCTTGCTTGTGGGGGTTGAAGAGCAGTGATACCACTCATAATAATGATAACAGCTGGTCTTTACTGATTGCTTACTGTGCGCCTGGCAGTGTGCATGGATGAACTCACTTTACAGCCTCGTGATCTGGATCCTGCCGTGTCCCCATTTTCCTGATGCATGGGGTTAATCGACCCACTCAAGATCATATGTTTGTTTATTTGTGGCAGAGGTGGGATTTGAACCCAGAGGGGCCACTTCTGGCCTGTGCTTTTCATTAACCTTAAGAGGAAGGTGAGGGAGGAAAGTAAAGTGCAGGAGTTAGAAGGCTTGAATTTCTGGACAGAGAAATTTGTGTTCACTTTCATGCTTTTGCTTCCCCGGTATTTATTTTTAACGATGACTTTCAAGTTTCTGTAATTGTGCCATCACAGACCCCCTCCCTCTGTTCTTGCACCCAGTGGTACATCCCCCCTTCCTTCGCACCACCAAGTAAATGCTCACGTTGACTACCGATCCCGTTCTCCCTTGATTCTAGGCCAGTCCTCAGCCTGGTTTCAGGTTTTAAGAGCCAGTATTTAGCTGGCCTAGTTTTAAACATGAATTTTAAAAAAGTTGATTTGTTACTCAGCAAATATTTACAGTGCCCACGAGGTGCCAGATCTGGGCCACCAGACACAGGTATATCATTAAGCACGCCCCTTGCCTTCATGGAATTGATGATCTGGAGGGGACGCAGGGATTCAGACACTCAACAAATAACTTCACCAACATGGATTGCCGCTGTGATCAATACCATACAGGGACAATACAGGGAGCTTGGAGAGCAGATTACCCTGTGGAAGAGAGGGCCCCACCCAGGGGTCCTGGGAGCTGGTGAGGGGGGGCTTCCTGAGGAAGCCCTGAGGCCTAATGGCGGCAAGAGGGCAGCATCTGGGCAGAGGGGAAGCAGACCACCTCCAGGGTGAAGTTGAAAGCCCTAGGTACTGGTCAGAACCCCCCATTCCCACTGGACTCTGAGGACACCACCTGACATCAAGGCTCCCTCACCTGCTAGCAAGTCCGTTTCCTCATCTTTAAGATGGGTGAAACACTGGTCATGGTGCCCACTTCACTGGTGGCCGTGAGGGTTAAATGAGTACTATACGTGAGACCTCTAGAACTCTCTCTGGCGTGGAGCAAGGGCTCTATGGGTATTAGTAAGTAACTAAGCCTTTTATGTTGTGGGACTTAAAACTGCTAGTAGAAAACTGGAATCCAAGTTAGGAAAGGGCTTGACAGGGGCTGCCAGATGGGGGAACCTGGTGTGGGGGTCAAGGGTGCAACCATTGGATACTACACCCCCGGGAGGCATGCAGAGCTGTGCAGGGTGGTTTGGTCTCACAGTGGCCTGGAGGCCAAGAATGCTAAACTTCCTGCAATGCAGAAGATTGGTGTTGTGACAAGGGAATGTTCCACCCAAAGTGCCAGCAGTGGCTCCCCGGGGCGGCATCTGCTAATGTACGTCCTTGGCTTTCCCTCGTGCTCCTGGTGGATTTCCTTCCCCAGGTGGAAAGATGGCTGCTTTTGCAGGTGCGGGCTGCCCCCAGATGCCCTGACCACCACCTCCACCTCCTGAAATGTTCACAAGCTGTCCCTGCCCTGCAGCACTTGGGAGCACTGCTGGCCCTTGGGCAGAAGGGGTGAAACCAAGTAAGTAGTCCTGGTTTATCAGTTTGGGTTCTTGGGTTGCAAGCAACAGAAACCAGCTGAACACCTGCAGTAAAAGTGAGACCTGGGTCAAGCAGCTCTGGGGCATCTTGAGGGCCATGTTCAGGGCTCTCCTGGCAGAGGAAGGGGCACTGAGGTGGCAGGAAGGCCCGTGACTGTCGCTGGCCTCCAGGGCGTGATTCCCAGCCTCACCACCACTTTATAAGTTTTCCAGCCTTCCTAGCCTCGGTGTGTCAGCTGTAAGACAGGGATAGATAGGAGGGTTGCTGCAGGAGCCGGCAAGCTGAAACTTGGGACCTTTAAAACAGTGCCTAGTACAGAACATGTGACTAGATAAGTATTAGCCACTACTTTTATTGCTATTACCATTATTGGGTTATTTGTGTCATTATTATATTATTAGCATTAGCACTGTTTTTATGGGCAGCTTGGAATTCAAATTCCTGAGGAAGAGCAGCTGATTGGCCCAGCTTGGATCACATGGCTGGGTGGGGCCTGTGATTGGCCAGGCCTCCTCCAGCCCCCTCAGCTAGGAGGCACTGGGGAGGACCAGTAGTCCCCAGAAAAAGTGGGCAGCTATCACGAGAAGTTAGGGCAGAGACACCAGTCAGGCAACTCCACATGTCCTCCGTGCTCAGTCATTTGACCTAATAAATTGACCTAATAAATATCGGTTATTTGCCTGCTTTGCAAGAGGAGACCGAGAAATGCAAGGTATCTTCCTGACCGGTCTCAAAGTTGAGAGGGAAACAGCTGGAGAATGAGGATCCTGGTTAAGACCAAGTGCCTGAAACAATGCTTCGCCTTTAGGATGTCGGTAAATATTTCTTGAATGAGTCAACACGCAGGGAGATGCAAGAGGTTTATGGGAGCACACAACCAAAGCCGCTACTCTCTGGTCCCACCAGTGATTGCGGAAGAAGCTCGTGGTTGCATCTGCAGCCTCTAGGTGAGGTGCAGAGGGCCGTATGCCTGCATCTGCCTGCACACAGTAGGTGTTTAATAAGTGGCCGCCTTATGATCTCCTGGGTGCATAGCCCTGCAGTCTGCCGTGTGTGACAGTCAGGGGCAGACCCAGAGGTGGGGAGCTGGCTGCCTTCTCCATGGAACAGGATGTGCAGACGTGGCTCCAGGACACATCTCTGTGGAATGCGGTTGCTAATACAAATGAGCTTCCTCACGTCACAAGGCATCTATTATGTGAACAGTTGGATGACTCGCTGTGGGACTGGGCGGGCTCTCGGGGAAATTCATAGCCACAGTCATGCTTCAGGCTTCCCTTCGGAGAAGGCCTTTTCTCCACAAAAGACTCTCTTTTTTTATTTTTTATTTTTTTTGAGAGAGAGAATGAGAGAGAGAGAGCATAAGAGGGGGGAGGGTCAGAGGGAGAAGCAGACTCCCCGCCGAGCAGGGAGCCCGACGCGGGACTCGATCCCGGGACTCCAGGATCATGACCTGAGCTGAAGGCAGTCGCTTAACCAACTGAGCCACCCAGGCGCCCCCCCCCCCCCACAAAAGACTCTTAATAAGGAAGATAATAATAGCCCTCACTTGCCAGGTGCCTGACACCGTGCAAAAGGATTAACCCACGGAATCCTCACAACATTCCATGAGGCCCGTATTAACATTAGCCCCGTGGTGCGGAGGCCCAGGGAGGAAAAATAACTTGCCTTTTGGGTTCCCAGCAAGTGAGGAAGAGAGCTGAGATTCTGGCCATGGTCTCTCACTCCAGAGCTTAGGCTCTTCACCCCATACACAGTCTCATTTCTCTCTGTAGTACTGACTTTAAAACAGTCTTTTATTCATTTGCACATGTACACCTGCTATATGAATGATTGTCATACTCTTGATCCACACCAAGGGCAGCGGACTACATACAGCCCATGGGCCATATTTGGCCCACTGCCTGTCTTTATATCACCCGGGCTTTACCTTTTTACATTTTAACGGTTGAGAAAAAAATCAAAAGAACCTCTCACGACAGGAGAAATGACATGACCTTTGGGTCGCACATCCACAAATAAAGTTAGGAGCACAGCCGTGCTCACCCGGTTAGGTGTTGTCTGTGGCTGCGTCCACGCTGTCTGAGCAGAGTTGAGTCGTTGCAACAGAGACCATAGAGCCCCCAAACTGAAAAGTATTTAAATAGTACATGGCCCTTTGCAGAAAAGGTTTGCCGATCCTTGCACGACACAGTTTCCTTCAACAGCGTGTCTTAGAGCACTTTTCTTGCAAGGTGGCTGTGCTCCCTTCCTCCTTACCCATTTATTTCATGGAAAACAGCCGGGCCGCAAGCTGTGGGCCGGGCCCAGGTGTGTGGCTGGAGGTGGGCCGGTTCGTGCCTCCGCGCACGCTCACTCGAAGCGTTTCTTGGGCACCAGCTGCGTGGCAGGCCCCCGGCTGGCAGCCACAGCAGGTCTAGGCCTGCCCTCAGGAACCCACAGCCTGCCGGGGGAGTCCGTCATTATCAGGCAGTCCCACCCAAAAACGTATTCGGGTGCCTTCTCTCACCCTCTGCCCATTACTCCTGCTTTGTTTTTATTTGTGACCCTTTTAACAAAATTAGGTCATGCATTTATATGCTTGAAAAGTCAATTTGTGTGTGTGTATGTAGACATACACCTGACAGGTCTTTCTCTGCTACTCCCTTTCCTGCCTACCTTGTTCCTCCACCCCTTAAGCAACCATTTGTATTAGTTTTTTACATACCCTTTTGAAGTTTTCTTAAGCAAATATGTATATCTGTTTTTATCTTCCCTTCCTTATGCAAAATGTAGCATACACCCTATCCTACACTTTGCTTTTTTTTTTTTTTTTGTAATCTCTTTATCCAGCCCAGCGGTTGAACACTGAAGGATGGGTAGGAGTTAATTAGGAGAAAGAGAAAGGTGTGTATTAAGGAAGAGCATTGCAGGCAGAGAAAATAACCTGAACAGCATGTATGGAGGTCCCGGGGAGCTTGGCTCCCTTCAGGGTCGAGGGAAGGCCTGCGAGGCTAAAGTAAAAGGAGGAGGGGCCTGTTCTGGCTGCCAGGGCCTGAAGGCCAAGGGAGGGACCATGGCCTTGATTCTAGGAGCACCTGGGTGTGGAGTTCTGCTCTGTTTCCTTCCATGCCCTGCTTTTCTCTGTGGCCAAGTACATGTGGCCTTTATCACGTGTGGCGAAGGAGAGGCCAAGAATGTCCTTGAGAGCAGGGTATTGACTGTGGTTAATAATGAAAGAAAATTTCTCTTTTGAGCTCTTCCCAGGAGGTGTGATCTAGTGTCTAGGGGTTTGCAGGCCGATACCTCCAGCCTCCACGGTCCTTACCAACCATGTGACACAGGGCAAGTCCATCACCGCTCTTCTTTTCAATTTACACAGTCACGGTGCCAGCTACAGGGGTTTTTGGTTTTTTATTTTTTTTGCTACAGGGGTTTTTGGAGGCGAACACACACACTGTGCTCAGTTCCAAGGTAGCCACACAGTAAAGCGCTCAGCCTGTGGCGGTGATGGCTTCCATTTATTTTCACAGGCCTGGCTCAGGCTCATTCTTTGTTAGCATAGCTCACAGTGAAGACTTCTGATTTGGGAGCCTCATCACCTGGGCCTGATCACCTCTCTGCCAGTTACTGTCTCCACTGGGCAAGTAACTTATCCCCTGTGTCCTTGACTTTTTCCATCTATAAGTGGAAATAATAATATACCTGCCTCTTGGTCCGGTGCTGAGGAGGAAATGAGTTAACATTTGTGTTGCACTTAAAATAGCGTGGCAAGTGGTGACATCAGTGGCTGGCGGCTATTATTGGTACTGTTATTGCACACTCTGCTTTCCCTCAGGAGGTCTCCGCATTACTCTCTGGGGACCTCGATGGCGCGATGGCAGTGCCACTGTCATTCAGGGGAAAAGTGCCCTTTGTTACCGGGAACGCTTCACCTTTTCCAAAAAAACACCTTCCTACACGTACCTGGAGCGGAGGATTGCCTGTTTAGTCAGGAATGGTAATTCCACTAGGCTCCCCTTTATATGTCATTGGCCATATAAAGCCACGTGACTGCTCTTAGCTGCAAGGAAGGCTGGGAAATCTAGAATTTTCCTAATTGTCTCTCTAGTAGAAGAGAAATACATAGTCACAGGGGTGCCCGGTAAATATTTGCAAACGCATGAATCTATTTACCAGTCTATCCTAATCACTCATCCCAGCTTGCACGTGTCCACGTTGGGGTCGATTTGCAGAAAGTGACCCCTGGAATGTGGCAGAACTACTGGCCTCCAACCTGAGGTACTGGAAGAAAGCTTGTGAGGGACACAGTTCTAAAGCCTCTTGAGTTGCATCTGTCTAATAAGGGAAACAATTATAGCTCTTAGATCAAAGTCGAGAGGCAGGCTCTGGGAAGAGGGCCTAGAGCAGCCAGAGAAAGGCTGCAGAACCGGTTTTTTTCTAGGCAGGTCTTATTTACCTACTGGTCTGATTGCCTAGAGGACAATCCCCTTGGCCCCTAGAGGCCTTCCAGGTCACCTCCTCCCTTGGGGTGGGCCTCTCTCTGTAGATGGCTGGGCCCCCTTGGGCCAGGGAGTGCCTACTGTGTGTTGGAGTACTGTCCAGGGTGCTGGAGATAATAATAGGTAATATTTATTGTGTGTTCACTGGGTGCCAGGCATTGCAGGTGCTTGGGTTAACTCATTTAACCCTCTCAGCAGCCCCAAGAGATGGGTCTGCGTCAGGCCCATTACAGATGTGTGAAAAATCAAGTCTTAATTAAAAAGAAACAAACCCTGATTTTTCATAATGTTCAGTTTTTTAAATTATGGATAGCTGGTATCTCAGAATAACATGAACCTTTTCATTGATGGCTTATTTTGGTACCCTGATTTTTTTTTAATAGACTTTACCTTTTTTTTTTTTTTTAAAGATTTTATTTATTTATTTGACAGAGAGAGACAGCGAGAGAGGGAACAGAAGCAGGGGGAGTGGGAAAGGGAGAAGCAGGCTTCCCGTGGAGCAGGGAGCCCGATGTGGGGCTCGATCCCAGGACCCTGGGATCATGACCTGAGCCGAAGGCAGATGCTTAACGACTGAGCCACCCAGGCGTCCTAGACTTTACCTTTTAGAGCAGTTTCAGAGTCATAGCAAAATGGAGAGTACCCCCCTATCCCACCCATCACAGCCTCCCCCATCATCAACATCACTCACCAGAGTGGTACATTTATTACAATTGATGAACCTCCACTGACACATCATTGTCCCCCAGAGTTCATAGTTTACATAGTTTCCATACTCGTGGTGTACATTCTTTGAGTTTGGACAAATGTGTAATGACACATATCTACCATTGTAGTATCATAAAGAGTAGTTTCCTGCCCTAAAAATCCTGTGTGCTCCATCAGTTCATCCTTCTCTCCCCCTAACCCCTGGCAATCGTCGATCTCTTTACTGTCTCCATAGTTTTGGTTTTTTCCATGATGTTATATGATTGGATTAATACAGTATGTAGCCTTCTCAGATTGGCTTCTTTCACTTAGTAAATATACTTAAGGTTTCTCCATGTCTTCTTATGGCTTGAATAATATTCCATTGTTTGGAGGTACCAGACTATCCATTCATCTAGGAGGATGTCTTGGTTACTTCCAGGTTTTGGCAATTATGAATAAAGTTGCCGTAGACATCTTTGTGCAGGTTTTTGTGTGAAGAGAAGTTTTCAACTCCTTTGGGTGAATTCCAGGAGTGATTAGTGGATCAGATGGTAAGAGTATGTTTGCTTTTGTAAGAAAGTGCTAAATTGTCTTCCAAAGTGGCTGTACCATTTTGCATTACCACCCGCAATGAATGGGAATTTCTGTTTTTCCACATCCTCACCAGCATTTGGTGTCATAAAAGTGTTCTGGATTTGACCATTCTAATAGGTGTGTGGTGGTATCTTATTGCTGTGTTTTTTTGTTTGTTTTTAAGTAAGCTCTGTGCCCATCATGGGGCTTGAACTCATGACCCTGAGATCAAGAGTCACATGCTGTGCCAACTGAGCCAGCCAGGCACCCCTCTCGTTTTAATCAATTTGCATTTCCCTGATGACATATAAAGTGGAACATCTTTTCATGAGCTCATTTGTCATCTGTAGGCCACCCAGGCACCTCTCTCCATATAAATTTCAGAATCATTTTGTCAATATTCAGAATTGCTGGGATTACATTAAATCTACAGATTAAGTTGGAAAGAACTGGTATCTTTTTTTTTTTTTTTGTAAGATGGGTTTCACTGTGGTACCCAGGCTGAAGTGTACTGGCTATTCATAGTCACAATCCCACTACTGATCAGCACAGAAGTTTTGACCTGCTCCATTTCTGACCTGGGCCAGTTCACCCCCTCCTTAGGCAGTCTGGTGGTCCCACCACTCCTGGGAGGTTACCATATTGATGCTGAACTTAGTGCTGACACCGGATGGACATCCTCCTGCCTCAGCCTCTCAAGTAGCTGGGATACAGGCCATGTGTCACCTTACCCGGCTAGAAAGACCAGATATCTTGACGACATTGTATCTTACTGTTTATGAACATAGACTGTCTCTCCATTTATTTAGTTCTTTGACGTCTTTCATCAGAATTTTCCTCGTATAGTTCTTGTACATATTTTGTTAGATTTATACCTAAATATTTCATTTTGGGGGTTGCTAATGTACATGATACTGAGTTCTTAATTTCAAATTCCACTTTGTCATTGCTGCTATATAGGACAGCAATTGATTTTTTATATTAACCTTGTATCTTCCAGCCTTGCTCTAATCACTTACTCATTCCAGGAGCTTTGTGTTTTCTTTGTTTTTATTTGATTTTTAGGATTTTCTATACATATGATCATGTCATCTGTGAATAAGGACAGTTTTATTTCTTCCTTCAATCTGTATACCTTTTACTTTTCTTGTCTTATTGCATTAGCTAGGGTTTCCAGCATGATGTTGAAAAGTAGTAGTGAGAAGGAACATTCTTGCCTTGTTCCTGATCTTAGTGGGAAAGCTTTGAGCCTCTCAGATTAACTGTGATGTTATGAAATTGTCTTTTCAATCATTAGTTCACCTAAGCCAAATTTTTGGAAGATGGGAACCTTTGCATCCACTTCCCTTGGCCCAATCCTGACCATGCAATAGGTTTTAAAAACATGTCTGAATGAATGAGTGAATGAATGACTCTTGTGGTACAGTGAACAGCTAAACAGAACTTAGGTGCAGTATCTTCTGGGCAGATGTCAACTCAGGGTTAGAGAGGCAGTGGGGGGCAGTGATTGAAAGCAGACCCGAGCCAGGGGCTGAGGTTCAAATCTGGTTCTGCTGCTTACCTGCTGGGTGATCTTAGGCAAGGGACTGCCCCCTCTCGGGACCTTGGCGTTCTCATCTGTGAAGTGGGGATAATAAAAGGACCTACCCCATGAGGTGGTTGTGAGGGTTAAATGAGTTGGAATTGTAGAGTGTCTGGCACAAAGGCACATGCATAAGAGTTATCTAGTGCTAGCAGGTCTTACGTGATTGTTTTGAACGTGAAGAGTAATTGAGTCTTGGCTTCAAGTATGTCGAGTCCTAAGCTCAATTCCAGGGGAAGTGAAGCCCAGTTTGACCAGTAACTTCAGCTCAAAACAGCTGCCCAGCAATGATTTTTATATTTTACATATAAAACATAAAATTTGGGGGCACCTGGGTGGCTCAGTGGGTTAAGCATCCCCCGCATTGGGCTCCCTTCTCAGTGGAGAGTTTGCTTCTCCCTCTTCCTCTGTTCCTCTCTGCCCCCTCCCCCAGGCCCCGCTCATGCTCTCTCTCTTTCAAATAAATAAATAAAATATATTTTTAAAAACCATAAAATTTTATATGCAACTCTGATCAATAAGCTTGCTTAGTACAGATATGATTATAGAGTTAGAATTTTGGGAGTTGTGAGCAACTGTGTGTTCTTTGTGGGAGAAAGACACAGCCAGGCTGAATCTCCTGAGGATAACGAGTCACTTTCCCAGATGCCCTGTCATTCCAGTCTCAGGGAACACTGCCATAAGCCCTGTGCAGGGTGGGGGCTGGTCAGTGGTTAAGGGCCCTGCGCTGTATTTGATCTTTACTAAATTGTGAACTTAGGCAAGTGACATAGCTTTTTCAAGCCTTGGTGTCTTTCTCTGTAAAATGAAGAACAAGTTCACCACAGGCTTATTAATGAGCTTTGAACTAGTAAAGCACCTTGTATGGTTCCTGGCACATAGTAAGTGTGTGTTAAATGTTAGCTGTATTAATATTACTGTAATCGTTTTGTTGTTTTCACTGTACTTTAGTTTCTATGGAATATGGCTGGTTTGGTATTCCACAAGTAGAGTTTACAACTCTAGCAAACTAGAGCCTGTTGTTCTGGTGAACCCTCAAAAAGATAATCATCATTTCATTAACCTGACTAGAAATAAAGATCTGTGTGTTCATTCAACAAATATTTACAGGGCTTCTGCTGTGTGCCAGGCACTTAACTAAAACAGGATACTGTGTGATATGAGCAGTTGGTGAGAGGGATACCTTAGTGGGGTCAGGAAGGGCCTGTCTGAGGAAATGACATTTGATCTGAGACTTGAAGGATGAAAAGGGGCCAGCCATGCAAAGAGTTGAAAAAAGAAGGATCCTGGCAGAAAGGACTGTGGGTGCAAAGGCCCTGAGGTAGGAACAGGTTTGGCAGGTTGGAGGAACAGAGAGGAGGGCTGGCACGGCTTGCGTTGGATGAACAAGGTTCAGAATGTGCTGGGAGGGATTTGCTCCCTGAAGCCTACACTTTGTTCCATCCCTGGGAGCATTTGAAGAAAAGGGCTGTTGCGGGGCTGACTTTGGCATCTAGGAAGAGGTGTGAGGGGACCAGAGGTCTGGCACCTGCCTCACTCGAACCTTCAGAAGGCCCCTTACCCGGGAGCTCTAGTCCACGAGGAAGAGACCCTTCACCCCACAGCTAGGTTCTCTGATTTCTCAGACAAGAATGTGGTTCACATTTTTGTCCCACTGGTGGCCCAGCTGTGCTCTGATGCTCTGTGCCTGAAGCCTACTTTCTTCTTCTCCAAAGTAGGACAGCCGAAAGCTAGCTGCCCTGGAGAAGTGCCAGAAAACAGTCCAGCCAAATGGAGTCTGTTTCTTGGCGGTGTGGGGGATTAATGAGCTCTTTCCTTTGTGCCAAAGGTAAGGAAGCTATTAAAACACCGGGGCTTGGTGGAATAGAGCAGCAGGTGGGAGCCTGGACTTCGGTGTCAGCTCTGACTTCACCACTTCCCCGCCCATGTGACCTTGGGCAGATAACCTACCTGTGCCTTGCCTTTGCTTTCTCATCTGTAGAATGGGGACAGTAGTGCCCATGCTCAGAATAGTGCACACAGGAGATGCTGGCTATCATTATCATCACCTTCAGATTTTAAGTCACTGTGAGATGAAGTCCTCTTTCCTCTAGTTTTTTCTCTCTCTTTTTTTTTTTTTTTGTTTCTTTTTTTTCCTCAACAATTAAGATGCTTGGATTTGACTCCTGTTTCTCTACATCTCAGCCGGATTCTTGCCCAGGAGCTTGGCGTCTGGCAGACAACCAGGCCTCAGGTGCCAGAGCAGCTCTGCTCCTGGGGGCGGGGACAGGTTATTTGATGCCAAAAAGCTGAGAATTGACAGGATATTTGTCGCCAGCCATCAGAAACTGTGTGGCACCCCCACAGCGGTGACTGCTCCTGCCAAAGGGCCTAGCATCCAGGAATGGAGATTTTTTCAGTGCTCCCTAATTTCCATTCACTGAATGTACCTGAGAATCACCTAGGAATCTTGTGAAAATGCAGATTCTGATTCATCAGGTCTGGGGAAAGGCTGAGGGTCTGCGTTTCAAAGGAGCTCCTCGGGGATGTGGATGCTGCTGGAGGCCACTACCCCACCCCGGACCAGTTCCGACCCGGACTGCTTCTCAGACCTCAGAATCTCGGGCCCCCCTCACTGAATCCAGTCGGCATTTTCACCAAATCCCTCGATGATTCACTGTGTTTTACAGTTTGAGAGCCTAGACCCAGGGTTTTTCAACCTCAACAGCATTGACCTTTTGGGCGGGATCATTGTTGTGGGGGCTGTTCTGTGCATGGTGGGACGTTTCGCAGCACCCCACTCCCAGTCATGACCAAAACCGTCTGCAAATGTTCTCTGGGGTAGGGGTGGCAAATCACCCCCCAATGAGAACCAGTGGCCTAAAGCCCTCAAGCTCGGCTGTGCCCACAGATGCGCAGACCCTGCGGCAGAGATCATGGCTACTTTAGTTCTGCGTGGAGTCAGGATCTGCACCAGGCCATCCTAGCAGGATGCATTTAATTCGTTACATCGTTGCTTATTGGCACAGCACATCTAGACTGGGCCTTGGGTTTCCACCCACCCACCCAGTGGAGGTGCTGAGGACCTTATTGAGCCAGCCTTCCCAAAGAGAGGATGTGGGGTTCACTATTAAGTTAGTTGATGTTGCTTAGAAAGACAAGCACGTGGGCCACCCACCTGGCCTTTTGTCGGGCCTGGCGTTGTCTGTTTGCGTGAGTGGAGCTCCTATGTTTACTTAGGGCTCTGTATGGCAGGGTCAAGGAGGCACATCCTCTGGTGTATGCTCTGCAGAATTCTGGAGCGGTGTCGGCCTCTGTTTCTGTCCCTCCCCTCGCCCCTCCCCTCTCCTGGCTGCTGAACCACCCTGGAGTGTTTCTGAGTCATTTTATACCACATCTTGATCTCCATGACCAGATGGACTAGATCACCGGATGCCTGGGAGCAGGGATAGAGGCATCCTTTTTTGGTCTCTTAGACCTGGCAGGTGTTCTTGTTAAATAGATTCCAAGAACCTCATTCAGTCACTGGATATCTCTTCGGGGGCCTCTTGTGTGGCAGGCACTGCCTCAGGCATGGCATGTAAGGGGAAAGCAGCAAATTGAGACGATTGGGGTGGGGGGGTTTCTCTTCACACAAGACCCTGGCCATGAAGGGAACATTTATTAAATTCCGTCTCCTTCCAAGTCCTGTGGGGTCTGGAACACTAGCCTTGCCTTCATGGCACTTTCTTTTCTGTCTGGGGGGTGGGACTAAACATACAAATGGCCAAACAAGCCAAATAATTGCAAGCAGACTAGAATTACTGCTGTCTCACGGCTGGTCCAGCAGGAACCAAGACCCCTGCGCCAAATGTAGGCTCACGTGCCCTTTGCCAGTGGCAAGCCAGTGGGTCCTTTGAGAGAGTCTGCTTTTCCTTGATGTGTAGCTGGTAGGTGATTGCAGGGTCTTAGAGGCCCAGTGGACATCTCTGCCCACCGAAGGCGTGAGCGTGTGTTTTTTTGGGTCACTCACATGAACAGTAACAAACATTTATGTAGCTCTGAGTGCCAGGCCCTATTCTAAGTTTTAAATTCTCCTAACAACCTTAAGGTGTTGGTACTATCATTATCCCCATTTCCAGATGAGGCCCAGAGAGGGGAGATAACTTATCTGAGATCCCAAAGCGCGTAAATGGCAAAGCTGGGATATGAATCTGGGCTATCTGTCTTTGGCGTCCTCACCCTTAACGCGCTCTGTGAACACATCAGGCGTTTGGACACGACCGGCATTGCTCACCGGGTGATCTGTGTGGAGACCAGAGGAAGGCCCTGCTGAGGCGGGAAGGCAAAGAGTCCCGATGGCAGGCCTTCAGGGAAGAAACACCTCCTCACGCCCCCAGAGCAAAGGCCATAGAGAAAAACCTAACAGCAGGGCTAGGGACAGAGCAGAGTCTCTGGGCAGTTACCGACACCCTGGGAAGACCTGGTCTGGCCCGTGGAGCCCCCTGCACATGAGCTCAATGGATTCACTGCTAAGAAGGTCCCCGAGACCGTGCAGAACAGCAGTTAGCAGGAGGAGAGCGGCTGCTGAGCTCTGTCCTGATGGCATGTTACAGAGATGACAGGCCACCCCGTTTCCTTGGAGCTAGAGAGTGATTTCTCTTAGGGACTTGCTGCGAACAGGGAGATTTGGGTCCGAGTTTGGATACGAGGCTATGGAGCCTCGCAGCTAATAGCTTTGGAGTCACACTGTAGGTAACTGTGTCCTGCTCCACCCTGTGCTGTAGCTGTGTGACTTCACCTCTCTGGGCTTCAGGCGCTTTGTTTTTAACATACTTACCTGGTTGAGGTGTATCTGTATGGGAGCGGTGGTGTTAATTCACTGAGGTCATCTTATGTAAAGTGTTTGGTCCAGAACTTGGCACCCCATGAGCGCTCAACACGCGGGGGAGATTATGTTGTGGGAGACGGTGTCACCAAGTGGGTAAGGCAGGGCCTCTGGAACCCCCACCCCCAGCTCATTGGCCTTGGGCTGCTGGCTTTAGCCTCTGTGTGGCCGCATTTCATTATCCTAAAAGAAGGATAATGTTAGTCCCCTCCTCATAAGGAGGCTGTGAGCATTCAGTGAGTCAGCACTTGTGAAACATTGAGCACACGTTAGCCCTTGGCCCGACGCTCATGGTAGGCCCCATAAGCATTGACTGTCATGATGACGGTCAATTAAGAATGTGGGCCTGGGGCCTGGGAACCAGGCGAGGAGAAACCTTCTGCAGAATAATGAGTGGGTTGGTGTTAGAAAACTACTGTTGGGTCAGCCAGCTCCCCTTTGGGCATGAGGGGTGGTGAGGGAGGCTCTCTTTGGTTGTATCAGGGACTCTTTTCCTCCCTTCAGAGGAGAGTTGGCCTCTCAGAGTTGAGTAATACGAACTCAAAGGGGACACTGAGGACGCCAGGGAGTGGAGGTGCACCATGACCTCCAGGAGTAAAGGAAGGTTCCATTCAGGTTGAGCTGTGTGCTGGCTCCGCAGGGCGAGAGTGCGCACGAGAGTTGGCAGACCTGGGTCCCAGGTGTTCCCAGGTACTGGACTTTAGGTGAGTTCCTCAGACTTGCGCACAACAGTGTCCCGTCGGCACAGGACTTGGTCAGTGCTGGCTGTCCTGGGGACAGCTGAGTAGCGAGGAGGGCGGGAGGGCAGGCCCCAGAGTCAGTCCCCTGGATCTGGCCCTGGCTGTGTCATGTCCGAATGGTGGGACCTTGAGCAAGGGACTGAATTCCTTCTGAGCCTCAGTTTCCTCATCTGTGAAGGGGGGGTGATAGCACCTCCTTCACATGGTGCCGTGTGAAGATCATGTTAATCTATATAAAGTCCTTAAAGCACCACCTGGCACAGAGAAAGTCCTCAGTGCACGTTGGCTTTGTTGCTGTTACTATTAACCCGTCCCGGAAGACAACGTAGGAAGCAAGTATAAACCATTCCTGCATGTTCCAGGGGAACAGCACCCTGATGAGGGAGTTTGGGAGAGATCTCAGCCTCTGGAAGGGGTTATTTAGAGGTGGCATTCGAACTTTTGTGTTTCTGGAATGTAAGTGAAGGGAGAACGTGCAAAGGAAGGGGGTAGGGAAGAGCAAGCTGACTAGGAATGATGTCGTATTGCCACGGGGACAGGTTTCCCAAGGTCAGATCATTCCACTAGATAATTTGAGGTGGTGTATGAATAAACACTCTAAACATTTTAATAGTTGTACTTTTATTTTAATGCGTAACAGGAAAAGAATTTCAGTAGCACATCAAACCCGGTGTTCCATGGCTATTTCTGCTTTGGGTGAGGCTAACATTGGTGTATAAGCCAAAATAAAAGCGAATGCAGTTAAAGAAAACTGTAGAGGAAGTGATAGTACAGGCAGGTCCAGGGATAGACGTGGCCAAGACGGTTCCGGTGCGCATAGATCCTAGTGGGACACGTGACCATAGAAGAAGCAGATCCAAGTGGGGCTTTACTCTGGGCTTTACTCTGCGCTTTCGGCCATGGAAAGGCTGCAGTTCCCTTGGGAGGTTGCGGAGCCGTTGGCCCCCCTTTGCCCCTCTCCTCCTCTGCTCTTTGCGCACGTGATGGAGGCAAATCCGCTGGTTGGGACACGTCGGGCCGCAGGTACCAAGATGCCGGCTGATGCTTGGCTAAGCGATGGAGACGATGAATTCTTTCCCTGCAGAGTGTGAAGGAGACAAGCTCCGTGGCCAATGCAGAGGCTCAGTGACACCTTCAGGAACCGGGTGTTCTCTCTATTTCGCGGCCCCCGTGGACATCCGTTTCATCCCGCTGTTGGTCATTGTGTGGTCATAGGATGGCTGCCCCAGCCTCAGGATCTCATCCTTACACACAGCGTCCCAAGCAGGGGAGAGTGGCAGGGGAAAAGGCTTTCTCTTCCTGTGTCTTTCCTTTCCAAAGGGAACACGTTCTCATAAACATTCCTAACCCCAGCAGACCTCTCTTTCTCTCTCGTTGGCCACGAAGGAGCCAGTGATTGCCCCTGGTTACAGGGGAGGCTGGGAAAGCGGAAGTCTCAGTAGTGAGAGGCAGCAAGAGACAAGGGTCTGCTGCCCGTGGGTACTACTACTACCCCCCTCTCTAGAGGAACAAAATCAAGGAGCAGAGAGAGAAAAAGATGGCTTGCTTCGGTCTCTGTAGAGTTTGTATGGCAGAGCAGGGATTTGAACCCACATCTTTCATCCTGCGGAGCCTGCAGTCTTAACCCTTGTCCAGAACTGCCTTCCTAGCAGGGGACACCCAGACAGCTATAATGCAGGGTGATGAATGGCGAGCACCAAGCGCTGTGGGAACGAGGAGGACAGAGATCCTGCTCAGGCACGGGCAGGGGGAGTGAGCTGGAGAGGAGAGGAGAGAGTGTGTAGAGAATCACACTCAGCGATTGCGCTGGCCTTTGAAAGGACTTCTGCCAGGTACAAGGGAAATGGTATGAGGAGGGTGGGCCCCAGAATGAACGAAAGTGGGCAGTGGGACAGTGCATGCCGGGTAGATGAATCAAGGCTCCTTGGGATGTAAGATCAGTTGGTCTTAGGTCACTGGGAAGCCTGGAGGAGAGGAGCTTCAGACCCAGCCCAAGTAGGGGACTCAAACATGTCACTGGGGCTGTTTCTCTCCCTTGCTCCACTTGGTTTCACTATGCAGGCAGGTAGGGTTAAGGTGCAAATCCTCCTGATTTACAAACCCAGGGGAAAGAGGATTTCTTGTCTTCAGCATCTTTACACAAGCCCTAGGGAAGACTCTAGTTGGGTGTCTCAGTCTGTCCATGCCATCTGCTATAACAAAAATACCATAGATTGGGGAGCTTATAAACCAAGAAAATTCTTTCTCACTCCCCTGGAACCTGGGGAGTCCAGGATCCGGGTGGCGGCAGATCTGTTGTCTGCTCAGGGCCAGCTGCCTGGTTCATAGACGACCATCTTTTCACTCTGTCCTCACACATGGCCAGAAGGGCAAGGGTGCTCTCTGGAACCTTCTTTATAAGGGCACAAATGAGATTGACCAGATCACTTCCCGAAGGTCCCACTTCTCCATACCTTCGCATTGGAGATTAGGTTTCAACATAAAAATTGTGTGGGAGGCACATTCAGTCTGTAGCGGCAGGGCCTGTGCCCATCCCCGAAGGTGGCTTCTGAAGGTGGGATGAAGGATGAATCCAGAGCCACAGCCTTGCCAGCATGGTGGAGCAGGGTAACAGCAGGGTGGAGAGGGGACCTCCTGAGTTTAGATAAGGTAGAGATGCTGGGCTCAGAACATCTGTCCACTAGCACATGTGCGATCTGCAGTAGGTGCCTTCAACTTCTGTACTTTAGTTTCCTAATCTGAAAAATGGGACTACTGTGATCATCCCCGCCTCATACACAGGGTCGGGGACAGACCGCACCTAATCAGCATTCATCAGGATGGATAGGGAGTGCTCCGTGGAACCTAGAGCAGTGGCCTCCCCGGTGGAAGGCCCAAGATGCTATTTTGCCAGGACGTGGTGTTACCACTTAAACCTAGATAGTTTGGGTTCGGATAGCAGCTCTGGCACATCAGAGTGGTGTAACCCCAGGCAAACAGCGTGACCTCTCTGTGCCTCCATTTCCATATCTGAACCAGGGAGCCAAGTGCTCGGGACACTGCCAGGTACATGGTAGACATCAGCAAATGTTTTCTTGATGAGGGCACGAATGGAAAAGCTGAGTCAGAAGGCACACATAGGTTGTTAAACCTTTTTGGGGTTGTATTGCCAGGCGGCCCTCCAGAAAGCCATTACTCCATCAGTAGAAGACAAGACCCATTTCCCTACTCCTTTGTCAACACTTCTCTTCGAGAGTCTTATTTCCCGGAGGAAAAAAATTCCTTATTCTTTGATCAGCAGTGAAACCAGCCTGATGTTATGGACACATAAGAAAATGTCCATATTTTTCAGAGCTGCAAACTGAAACATGTAAAATGACATGATGTCTGGGGTTTACTTTACTTCAGCAAGAAGGAAGGGAGGGGAGCAATAGGTAAGGAATAGATGAAGCTTATGGGGCAGGATCTTGGTAATTATTGAATCTCTCTGGGTTGGAGGACATGGGAGTTCACCGTACCTTTCCCTCTACCTTTTTTTAGAATGTTAACAAAACAAACCCAGCCCCACTCAGTCCACAACACACACACACACACACACATGCGCGCGCGCGCACGGCCTAAAATTGAACAGTGGTAAACAGCTACTTAACTCCTGCTGTGCATGGGCAGTTGGAGGGCCCCCTGGATCAACAACAGTCTTACAGCCCTTCCTCTCCCTGGAGCCCCTTTGTGCGGAGGTCCTTTGGGCTCAGCTTCTGGAAGGGTAGCGGCTTTCAGGCCCAAAGCAGCAATTTCTCATCTGACCCGGGCATTCAGCACCCGTTTTCTGAAATGGAGGTCTTCTCTTCCCTCCCTGGGAAGGTGGGATGACAAACTCCCTAGTGATTAACTCCTGGGAACCACCCGCCTTGGAGGTGGGTGTGGTTGTGTCATGAGGTGGAGGGAGTCACGAGAGCTGCTCTTGTCCAAGTATCTGTGCGCTGGGGGCAAAAACAGGACTGGCCGAGCCTCCGCAGTGACCAGATATTGATCCTAGCCCCCGAAGTCCTCTGAACACACAAGACCAGGCCTTGCCCAACCCTGCCAAGCAGGCTTTGCTCCCAGCCCCTTCTCCAGACCGACTCGTTAAGTAGGTGGGGGCTGTGAGTTTTCCAGCCTGGTTTGTTCTGCAGGGAAGTTAGGGAGGGGCCTTCCCATCCCATCTGGTGCGGGTGGGGTCTCAGTCAGTGGAGGGTGAACGGCCCAGGAGCTGACCCTGGACCCTCGAGAAAGGTCATCATTTAAGAATGTTTCTTAGGCAGCCCCACAGGAGACCCACATGTGGATGTGGTCAACTGTAGTTTCCGGCTGTCTCACTTTTGCTGAATTTCGGCAATTTCTCATTTCCTTTAGGAAACAAAATTCATCTGAAGAGAAGTATGAATAATCATGATGACACACTTGGCAAGAGGGACATTGGGAACCTTGCCCTGAAGCTCACAGTTGGTGTCATTGTTGCCAAGGTCTTGAGCAGTGTAGACCAGGGAAAGGGGGACGACTAAGGCACATGGCCTGGGTTCAAATCCCAACACCGCCACTTAACAGCCAAGTGACCTTGGGAAAGTCACTTAACCTTTCTAAAAAAAAAATTTTTATCTATTTGAGAGAGAGAGAGCACAGACGGTAGGGAGGGGCAGAGGGAGAGGGAGAAGTAGGCTCCCCGCTGAGCAGGGCGCCTGACGGGGGACTCAATCCCAGGACCCCAGCATTGCGACCTGAGCCGAAGGCAGATGCTTAACTGACTGAGCCACCCAGGCGCCCCAGTCACTTAACCTTCTTAGTCTCAGTTTCCTCATCTGTAAAATCATGATGATACCTGCCTTGTAGGATTGTAAGAATTAAATTAGAGAACATTTGTCAGATGTTTTAAATGGCCTCTTTTATAGTAGTTGCTCATTTAATCCTGACCGTGGCAATTACTGTTATGGTCGGGCACAGTTAGGATTGAGAACTGCTGGTCTGTAGTAGGGTTCAGGTGGAAGCAGAAATTGGAGGAGAGGAACAGCAAAGGCTCCTTCCTCCCCAAGTCTGTAGTTTGGGGAAGGAGATTTAATTTTGCCATTGAAAAATATTACTTTTCGGGCGCCTGGGTGGCTCAGTTGGTTAAGCGACTGCCTTCGGCTCAGGTCATGATCCTGGAGTCCCGGGATCGAGTCCCGCATCAGGCTCCCTGCTCAGCGGGGAGTCTGCTTCTCCCTCTGACCCTCCTCCCTCTCATGTTCTCTGTCTCTCATTCTCTCTCTCGCAAATAAATAAAATCTTAAAAAAAAAAAAATATTACTTTTCACTTGATGTTTAAAATCTAATAGAAAAGCACAGGTGGGAGACTTTAAAGGGGAAAAATCTCTCTCTCCACTTCTCTATACACAACACCACTCACACTAGAAAAAAAGACTGGAAGGAAACAAACCAACATCTTTACAGTGGTTATCCTTTGGTGGGGAGATTATGGGTAACTGTATATTCTTCTTTGCACGTTTCTTTATTTTCCAGGGTTTTCTTTAAAGATTTTGTCCATTTATTTGAAAGAGAGAGACAGCAAGAGCAGGGGAGGAGGCACAGGGAGAGGGAGAAGCAGACCCCTCACTGAGTAGGGAGCTCGACATGGGGCTCAATCCCAAGACCCAGGGATCATGACCTAAACCGAAGGTATAGGCTTAACCAGTGAGCCACCTGGGTGCCCCCCCCAAGTGTTTTCATATGCATATATGTTTTTATATATATATGCATTCTCTCTCTCCCTCTGCCCCTCCCCTCCGCCTGTGCTCTCTCTCAAATAGATAAAAATCTTTAAAAAAAAAAAACAAGTGATTTTCCCAATGCACACATATATATATGTATATCCCTATAGCACTTCATAAACAGAAAAAATATGTTCAAAAGTACGGAATCACAGGGCACCTGAGTAACTCAGTCGGTTAGTGGCCAGCTCTTGGTTTGGGCTCAGGTCATTGATCTCAGCTCAAGGTCCTGGGATTAGGCCCCAAGTTGGGTGCTGCGCAGAGCAGGGAGTCTGCTTGAGATTCTCTCTCTCCCCGCCTTCTCTAAAATAAATAAATCTTTACAAAAATAAAGAGACGCCTGGGTGGCCCAGTCCGTTAAGCGTCTGCCTTCAGCTCAAGTCGTGATCCTGGGATCCTGGGATCCTGGGATTGAGTCCCACATTGGGCTCCTTGCTCAGTGGGGAGCCTACTTCTCTGTCAGCCTGCCCTTCCCCCTGCTTGTGTGCGCTCGCTCTCTCTCTGACAAATAAATAAAATCTTTAAAAATAAATAAATAAATATAAAAAATTAAAGAAATAAGGAATCATGTGAACTGCGGTTCCTGGGAGGTTGGGTAGAATTCTCCCAGAATACAGCCATCTCTTTAATGTCTGTGTCCCAAGAAGCCTGTGTTCCAAATTTCCTTGATGAGGTATACTCCAGCTCTATAAAATTTCTACTCAAAAAGTTGTTAGTATTGGGGCGCCTGGGTGGCTCAGTTGGTTAGGCGACTGCCTTCGGCTCAGGTCATGATCCTGGAGTCCCGGGATCGAGTCCCGCATCGGGCTCCCTGCTCGGCAGGGAGTCTGCTTCTCCCTCTGACCCTCCTCCCTCTCATGCTCTCTGTCTCTCATTCTCTCTCTCGCAAATAAATAAAATCTTAAAAAAATAAAAAAAGTTGTTAGTATCAAAGCCTATTACTAATTAGCCATCCCTCCACGTGCCCAGCCCTGCTCTAGGTATTCACGCTGTCTCCCATCCTTCTCTTGAGATGAAAGAACTCCATCCAGTTCCTTTGTGACTCTGACCTCAAGAAGGAGCCTCATTTTTAAAATGAGCATAACGGTAGTAAGTACATCATGAGGTGGTCACGCATCTCAGTTCACTGCCATGTACATAGGGGGGCTTACATGTCAGCTGAATTTATGAATAGCAACAACATGGAGAACAAAACAGTTGATTTATTCAGTAAACATGGATTGAAGACCTGTTCTGGGCCAGGTACCAGCGAGCAAGGCCGGTACAGTCTGCCTCTCCACAGAGAGAGGGGAAGACACAAGAAACACGGCCACACATGATGAGTCCTGTATTCTAAATGTTCAGATGGATGAGATGTTTTTGAGCCAAAGAACAGGGGCTTCCCAGAGGCTCCCCAAAGTGAGGTTGAAGTAACATATTCCGGGTGCAAATGGAAAAAGTGAATTTGGTGGACATCTCTAGATAAACCTCGCCTCTGCATGTTTCCAGCTGCGGACAGGGAGCTCCAGATGGGTGTTGCTATGGAAGCATCTTCCAGTTCTCACTTCCTGACTGAGTTTATTTCCGAGTTCCCGTGCCCATGCCAGTTCCCAGCTGTACATACAGACGTGGTGGGGTCCCTTCTTCCTGCGGCCTCAGGGCTGTGCAGAGAGCGGATGTGGCTGGAAGCCAGCCCGGGAGCCTCCTCCCGACAGAGTTCGTTCGTTGTGGAACCTGCCGTGTCGTGGCTTCTCTTCCATCCAGGCTCATATTCTCTTTTCTTTGTCGTCTCGTGGGACTGTGCCAACATGCCCCAGCCTGTGTTTTGAAACTTTAGAACCCAGATTGTATTTGATGGAGAAATGAGCTCATGAGGGCTTCCTCCACCGCCCAGCTACCCGGAGAAGTTGAGTCAAGTCTCTTTCATTCTGATCCCCCACTGAGGCTAGATTTGCCACCCTCCTGACAGAAACTGGGCTGGCTGTTCTTTGGGACTGTTTGCAAAGAAAGGACTTGGCTGATCTGAACAAAGAAACAGCAAACAAGATGGGGGACGGGTGTAGCTAATTGCTTACTGAGATTGAGACCTTTCAGTTACCCTTCAGTGCTTTAGAATAATAATTGCTGATGTGTTGAGAATTTACAATGCGTGAGGTATTCTTTAAATCATTTTAATCCTCTTAACAACCCAGTGAAGTGTTTATCATTATTATCCCCATTTAACAGCCCGGGAAACTGTGGCAGGGGCAAGTTGAGTCCTTGGCCAAATTGCTAGACTGCTCTTAGAGCACCTGAGGGCTTCAGGTGAAAAAGGATTTTAACCAGAGGGTGCTGGATGGTTCAGAAAACCAAAAGCAAAGCCACAGGAAGGACTGTGTACTCGTCAGTTACTTGGTTGCAAGTAACAGAAACACCATAAGCCCTAGGGGAAAGGATTGGCTCATGCAACTGGAAAGGCCAGAGATGGGGTCCGCTTCGGGGCTCGTTGGGCCGGGAGCACAGGGCCATCAGCAGTGACCCACTTTCTTTCTGTCCGTCCCCTGTTCCCCTGATAATCGGGTCATCCTCAAACCTGGCTGCCCTGGAGGTTGCAGACTAGGTGTCAGCACTGGTCCAGGTTTAATTCCAGGTTTATTCAGGGCTTGAGGGAGAGAGGAGGGATCTACCCCTCAACTGTAGTGCAAGGTGTCAGAGCTGCTCTCTGATTAGACTCGCACGGTCATGTGACCTTCCCTGAACCAATCACTGGCCAGGGTGGGATCACAGTCGGGCTGGTTGCTCCCGCCCAGAAGCTCACAGAAGAAGGACAGGATGGGTGCTGGGAAGCCGCCGGCCTGGAGATGGGAACCAGAACAGGAATGCCACTATCAGGACTCTTTCCTCATGGCTTCCCCCCACCCGTGTCTGCTTTATTCACTCTCTTATATTAGTCTCTCTCTGTCTGCCTTCCTTCTACCGGGTGGGAAAGCTGGCCATCTGCAGACCGAGCTGTACACCTTGCAGGACACGCTCCTGCAGAGAATAGCCGTGTGTTCTCTCAGCCCAAGCCCACCACGGCCCAAGGAAGAGAAGATAGCCCCCTTCGGCTCACTAATCAGGACAAGAAGGGGTTCTCAAGACAGGCCCAGCTGAGGCCAGGTGCTCTCCCTGGGCTGATCAGCTGTAGGCAGGGATGGGGTCGTTGATGACTCTGTCCTCTCCTGGGTGCCGACTGTGTCCTCTTCCTAGGACCTCTGAGCTGGGAGTCCTCTAAGCAAGACCCCGAGGACAGTGATTGGGCTGTACTTTTTTATTGTAGGGACGCTAAAACTTCATTTCCAGCCTGGGCCACTAGAGGATGAGGGGTGTCCCATGCAGCGTCCACGCTTCCGAAGCAGCAGCCTGTGGAAAGGCCAGCCCGCCAGGCCTGGCGTGCCATGGCCCCTGCCTGCCGCCTCGCCCTAGCCTCATCCTGCGGGTCCCTCTGCATCTGCCTTCCAGCCACCTGGCCTGCTTTCGGTTCCTTCCATGCAGGGCATTGTTCCCTGCCCTCCCCCCCCCCCCCCAGTGCTTCCTCTTCTCCCTGTCTTCCCCTTATGCCAACCCCCACCCTGCCCAGTTCTGGCCTGCCCAGAGTGACTCTTCTTTCAGATCTCTCCTTAAACATCTTTCCAAGGGGCCTGCCCCGACTGCACACCACCGTTCCCTGAACACCTCAGCTTGTGTCTTTGAGGCCTGTCATCCTCTGAACAGTATCAGCTCCCTAAAGTCAGGGACTACATCCATTTTGTTAAAGGTTGTGACCCCTTCCACCAGATACACACTTTACTGAATCTTGCTGAGGAAATGAATGAAATTATAATAGTAATGTAATAAAAGCAATAGCTACTTCATAATAGGCATACTACTAAGCACTTTTACATGCAAAGCTTTTAAATGATGACTCCCATTTAACAAATACAGTAACAGTAGTTTATCAAGCAGTGAGTGCCAGCCATTATTCTAAGTCCCTTACCTGTGCCATCTCATTGAATCTTTTTTTTTTCTAAGATTGTATTTATTTGAGAGAGAGAGAGCGCAAGCACGAGCTGGGGGAGGGGCAGAGGGAGAGGGAGAAGCAGGCTTCCCGCGGAGCAGGGAGCCCGATGTGGGACTCGATCCCAGGACTCTGGGATCGTGACCTGAGCTGAAGGCAGACGCTTAACTGACTGAGCCACCTAGGCGCCCCCTCCTCATTGAATCTTTTTTTTTTTTTTTTAAAGATTTTATTTATTTATTTGAGAGAGAGAGAATGAGAGACAGAGAGCATGAGAGGGAGGAGGGTCAGAGGGAGAAGCAGACTCCCTGCTGAGCAGGGAGCCCAATGCGGGACTCGATCCCAGGACTCCAGGATCATGACCTGAGCCGAAGGCAGTCGCTTAACCAACTGAGCCACCCAGGCGCCCCTCCTCCTCATTGAATCTTAACAGCAACCCTCTGAGGCCAGCATTGCTCTCATCCTGCCTTCACGGCTGAGGCATGTAGCAAACATAGTGACAGGATATTGGGCTTTAGTCCTTTTCCCTTCTTCTTCTTCTTTTTTTTTAGTTTATATGCTGCTGAAGCAAGCAGTGTCCTTTTTCCTTCTAGTGCCTGGGGAGGAAAAGAGGGGAGAGGACAAGAGAGGTAGGAGGGCTTGGAATACTGGCATGAAAATACTTGCCAGGAAGATGACGTATTCACCACACTGCCATGGGCAGCATCGTAGAAATAGGAAGTGCCTTTTAGACACATAAAAAGATACTTGACCTTATGCATAAGACTTGTGCAGTGTTGCTGGGAGAGAAGACGAGACCATCCCTTTGGAGGGCACTTTGGCAGGATCCGTCATCGTGACCCTTGCACACATCTTTCCTTAGCCCCAGTAGCTCCTGTTCTAGGAGTTTTTTGGGGTTTTTTTGTTTTTTTTTTTTTAAAGATTTTGGGCGCCTGGGTGGCTCAGTTGGTTAAGCGACTGCCTTCGGCTCAGGTCATGATCCTGGAGTCCCAGGATCGAGTCCCGCATCGGGCTCCCTGCTCGGCAGGGAGTCTGCTTCTCCCTCTGACCCTCCCCTCTCTCATGCTCTCTCTCTCTCATTCTCTCTCTCAAATAAATAAATAAAATCTTTAAAAAAAAAAAGATTTTACCTATTTATTTGACAGAGAGAGACACAGCGAGAGAGGGAACACAAGCAGGGGGAGTGGGAGAGGGAGAAGCAGGCTTCCCGTTGAGCAGGGAACCCAATGTGGGGCTCGATCCCAGGACCCTGGGATCATGACCCGAGCCGAAGGCAGACGCTCAACAACTGAGCCACCCAGGCGCCCCGTTCTAGGAGTTTTTGCCAACAGGTATTCCCAAGTGTGGGAAGTGATCTGTGTCCACATGGTTCATGACAGCACTGTGTGTCAGAGCAAAGATGGGAACTGTCCTCCTTGTCCATCCTTGGGTGACTGGACGAATTAGGTTGTCTATACAATGGAATGCTGCAGCGACGAGGGGGAATACAGTCCTGATAGGGAGCGCCTTCCCTGTCTATGGTACACCATCAAGTATGAAAAAAGGAAAGAAAAAGGAACACCCTGTTTTTTTTAAAGATTTTATTTATTTATGTATTAGAGAGAGAGAGAGCGCATGATCAAAGATGGGGCAGAGGGAGAAGGAGAAGCAGGCTCCCCGCCAAGCAGGAACCCTGATGTGGGACTCGATCCCAGGACCCTGGGATCACACCTGAGCCAAAGGCAGATGCTTAACCGACTGAGCCACCCAGGCGCCCCAAGGAGCACCTTTTAGTAGTTCTCATATTGGAATCTGAGGGAAGAGTGTAGGTTTTATGAAGATGCCAATCCCAGTCAGCCCCACGAACACTCTTAACTGTCAAACTAGATCACTTTAGGCTTCCATAGCAGGCGCTATGTTCTTGGCTGCGTGTGTGTATATATTTTATATACAGACAGACATATCCAAAATTATATATATATATATATATATATATATATATATATGCATGCACATATAATCTCATTACTTTATGCTGAGACACTGCCTCAGGCAGGCCTTCCTGAGCACCCTGTCTAAAATGGCCCTCCCTGTCATCGCCATCTGTCCCCTGCTGTATTTTTCTTCATAGCACTTACCCTCTGATCTTACATGTTTGTTTGCCTTTTGCACCATTCTCCTTAGCATGTGAGTGCTGAAGGCAGGGATCTTTGTTTTATTACTTGCTCTCATCTCAGCATCCAGAGCAACATCTGGCTCCCAGTAGCTTAGTAGTATGCTGAACGAATGTGAACAAGCCTGAATAGTAACTATTTTCCCCTTGTTATGGATGTGGACTTGAGGCCCCCAGAGGCCTGGTCCTCCTGCACAGGAGAAACGGGGGCCCGCTGCTGTTCTGACTGCTGAAGAGGCAAGACACTGCCCTAGACCTCCATCTTTGCTGTCATTGTGCTTCTCCGTTGACTCACATTTCCTTGAGAGAGGCAGATACGGGCCAGAATCTCTTCTGCTGGGGCTTCTGCTCGTGGGGCATGGAGAAGCCAGCATAGATAGCTTGGATGATGCTTGTTCTGGGCAATTATTCCCTGGAGAATAGGCAGAGCGAGAAAGAAACTTCCATTCGGAAGGCCTTGCTCCTCAGAAGGACCCTGCACCTCAGCCCTCTGTGTACTGTCGTCAGAGTCCAGTTTGCCCAGGGGACACCCTCAGACTTTGTTCCAGATTTCAGTTACCATGACAGCTTTGCTAACGTCTTTTAGGCCTCCCTCTCTGCCCGGCACTTTGCCAGTCACTTGATACCTGTTAGCTCACTTAATCCTCCCAATAGCCCCATCGAGGGTAGGAATTACTCCCCTTCTCTGCTCCCCACTGTACTGATAAGGAAGCCTGGGACTCAGAAAGGTCTGGTGAGGAGTCAGGGGGCTCACAGGTGCTAAGAGGCAGAGCTGGGACTTGATTCTAGCTCTCGTTGGCTGTGGAGATGGTGCTCTCCTGGCCACGTGGCCTTCCTGCTTCTCCATCTGCTTTTGGGATTCTCCCAGTGACCAGAGGAGGAGGGTCTGGTTTCCTATAATGTGATGTGGCTTGTTCATCATGTTGCAGAGCCCTGCCAGCCTGCACGAGGCCTTGATGGGTTGGAGGAAGTAGGTGGGGAGCTTTGGGCTTGTTTATTTCTCACAGACATTCGCCACACAAATGACCTAACTTCTCTTTCTCCTTGGGATTGGTTTCCATCTTGGGCAGGGGAGAGGGTTGGATAGCTGCCAGAGGGAACTCTGTTATCGCCCAATCAGATCTGTCTGTCCTCTGCTGAGATCCCTCCCACGTGGCTCCATCTTACCCAGAGCAAAAGCCACGGTCCTCACTGTGGCCAGCCAGGCCCCACACGATCAGCTCCCATTACCTGTGGCTTCATCTCCTCCTTCTGTTCTCTCACTTGCCCTGTTCCAAGTGCCTGGGCCTCCTCAGTGCTCCACAGACACCCAGGTATGTGCCTGCCTCAGGACCCTTGCACGGGCTCTTCCTGCTACCAGGAAAGCTCTCCTTGCCTACCCACATCCTCCCTAACATCCTAAAAGCCTTTGTCCGTATGTCGCCTCCTCTTTTCTATTTTTCTCTGTACCACTTTTCTAACCCGTCTTTTACTTATTTTATTGTTCATCTTCCCCACTAGAATCGTCAGCTCCAGGGTTCTGTTCACCTGGATCCCTAGTGCCTAGAACAGTGCCTGGCACTGAATCAGCCGGCACTCAGTAAACATTTCTGGAAAGAATGAATGGGCTCCCAAGTACAGAATGGTCCAGTCTTGCACTATTGTGCTGGAAGAGGAAATGGGTGGGTGTGGGGGGGGCGGGTCATGTTTCTGCTCCTCAAGCCTCAGTGAGCTCCTCCCCTGCCAAGCTGCAGCCCTGGGCTCAAACACCAAGGTAGATAAGCCCTGGTTCTCCAGGCTGATTTAAGCCATGGGGGCAGGGTGCATCTGTTGAGTACTCATGGCCTAGCTGCAGGGGAGGCTGTGAGAACCAGTCCCTGGCCTTTGTCATATTTGATAATGGGAGGTAGGCCCAGGCTTCTACTAAGGCTCCTGGGTGAGAAATTCCCAAATCATAAGAAGGATTATGATTTGCAAAGATTATGCAGCCAAAATGTTTTAATTATTCAGACATCATATTAAACTATATCTATATCTATAAAGATATATATATCTTCATATCATATATATATCTTATAAGATATATATATATATATAAGATATATATGAGATATGAAGATATATATATATATTCTGAACCCCGACGGTCTTATATATATAAAAGCAAGGGCACCTGCTGAAAATATGTACCAAATGAACCTTCACAAACAGAACACAGCTATAAAAACAGTATTTCTATCCTCCAGAAGTCCCTTTCCTGTTCTCTCCCAGTCACTTCTCCCTTCCAAGCAAAACCACTCTCTTGATATTTCACCCCTGACTTTGAACTTGATGTAAATGCTCCTTTTTGTCTGGCCTTTCTAGTCAACATTAGGTCCATGAGATGTCCGTGTCATTGCATGTAGTTAGATTTCATGCCTCCTCACCCCTGTATGCAGTCACAGGGAGACCTGACGGGCAGGAAGAAGCCAGCCTTGAGAATAGCTAGAGCAAAATGTGCAAAAAGCCCTGGGTTAGGGATAAGCTTGGAAGGGAAAGGAGGCCATTGGGAGCATTTGAGCAATGGGTAAAATGAAAGGGGTTGAAGTTTGAGTGATGTTCAAGCAGGAAAGCAATCTGATATGATCTCTCTTTGATTTGATTGCTCTGGCTGTGTGCAGAGAAGAGAAGCTAGGAAGGCCAGAGTGGACTCTGGGACACCAGCAGGGGATCTGATGGAGTTGTCCAGGTGAAAAGTGAGAGTGGTAGGAAAGAGGAGAAAAGAAACGGATTCAGGATATATTTTGGAGACAGTAGCAACAGAACCTGCCAATGAACTTGCCGTGGAGGACGAGGGAGGGAGAGACCTAAGATTCCATTGTGTGTCTGCATCTCACTTCATCAACTCATCCCTGCTGGTAGCCCCTCAGGTTGTCTCCCATTTTCCTCACTCACCGAGGCTGCTCTAGCCAACACGCACAGGCACACATCGTTGCTGAGCTGGGTCTGGAAGGATCAAGGGCAAGGGCATCCCAAGCTGAGGGAACTGGCCAAGCGAAGGCAGGGCCTCCCCTGCGCCAAGCCCAGCTCAGGCCTGAGCGTAGGCTGCAGAATGGGAGCACAGGACCTGAATCCACCACTTGCATGGAGTGGACCCGCTGCCTGTTTTGAGATATTTTTTCATGCTCTCCCATCCCCCACCTTCCCCACCTTCCCCAGAGCTGCTTTCTCCTCCAGTCCCCTCCCCTCTGCAGGTTGGTCTGGAGCTTCCACCATCGATGGAGCCGCAGGTGCTCCTGTTAGAGCTGCTGCCCTACGCGGGGCCCTCGGTCTCCGTGCGGGGTCAGCTTTGGTTTCCTGTCTCACGAGTCGCAGTGGAGCTTAAAATCATTGGCTGGCGAGGCCTTTGGTTGGGGGCCAGCCGTCGAGGATGCCTGGCCCGTAGAAAGTGAATGAGAAGGCCTCTCATTTGTATGAGCTTGATTCTTTTGTGTTCTTTGTCCCCTGTTCCCTCCTGTTTCTTGTCTCTGGCCTTGTTTTTGAGAGCGCAGGTGCCTTGGGCAGCGGCAGCGCCGGCCTCCTTGGCCCTTTCTGAGAAACTTCGGGCATTTGGGGGACTCATTTGGCATTTGGGCCGCTCAGCTAGGAGGGGGCAGCTCAGTCAGCATGAGTTTAAAACAGTGTGGCCTGCAAGGATCTGAAGAGAGAGAGCCGTCGGTGCCCGCAGGCCCCCAAGGATCTGGCTCCCACCCTAGCTTGGGCTTCTCTCTTATGCTGTTGGGAGGGGCTGGCCATGCTTGCCTTGTCAAGACGAGCATCTCGGGGAGTCTGCTTTCTGCCCGCCCAAGGGCTATGGAACAGGAGGAATTGTGGATCACGGGAAGGTAAAATCTGACATCTTTCAGCTCCTACTTGGTCAAAAAAAGAAAAAAAAAAAGGAGGGGGCAGAGTGGGACAGCCTTGAAGGAGAAAAATATAGGGCATTAATGAGCTCAGCTAAGTATTCTCCCAGGCTGCCAGAGAACGTGTGAATCATCGCAACCTCTTTAGAAGACAGCCTGAAAAAGAATTTTTATTTATTTTTGAATGAACGGTATATGCACGTGATAAAACATTCAAATGGCACCCAAAAAGAGCGATGGTGAAAACTAAGTGGCTCCCCCGCCATCATCCATTGTGGCCTAGTTCCCCTCCTGTGAGGACACCCATTTCAGGTGTGTTCTTCCAGAGATACTCAATCCAAAAACGAGCACGTACTACACATAGAGTTCTACACCTTGATCTTGGAACCTGTTCCATAAGGTAACTATATAATATTCCATAAATAGTCTTCAGCGCAAGCACTCTCCCACTCCTGAGAATCTACCCTACAGGAAAAGAAATGGCCCCAGTAACAAAAGATGTTTATTACAGAATGGTTTGCAGCGGCAAACAAATAAAACCCTGGAAATAAAATACATGCCCATTTTTCAGGGAACAATTGAGTAAAACATGGCACATCCGTACTGTGGAATATCAGCCACTGAAGAGTGGGTAAACAGCACTGCTAGTTGATTTGGAGGCATTTTTGTGACATTTAAGGGAAAGCAAGATTCAGAGAAGTAAAATGATATAATCTCATTTATGGGAAATCCAGTGACAAAAGTTTATGCGCCTCTGTTGTGTTTGAGTGATGGTATCATATCCCCATTCTCTTCCACGTCACGTGGCCTGCGTCGCTCAGCATCCTGTCTGAAAGGTGCTGTCGTACCTTAATCGTGGTCCAAACAAACTTCATATGTCGGTCCACATGGCACCTGTTGGGAGGGTGCTGCGGCCCCCAGGTGGAGAGTCCACGGCATTCATGTTGGTGAGCACTCACCTGGACCTCAGTCAGACTAGGAGAGGCGAACGTGGGTGCCACATGAGAAGTCCCTTCTAACCGACTGTGACAAGCACTCTGACCTCCTTCCAGTCTCCATAGAATGAAATATGCAGAGTTGGTCAGCTGTTTGAAGCGTTCAGTGCGACCAGATCTGCCGCTCATAAGAGTCACATGGGGGAGTTCTAGAAACGCTCAAGTCGAGGCATCGGGGCCCTGGCTGTGTTCCAGATGGAGCTTCGTGGGGCAGGCAGCGCAGGCGAGTCTGCTTTATGTCCACAACCAAGCCCCCCACACAAGAACCACCAGTGAAATGTTTCTCACACCGTGTTCTTAAACCAGATGAGCCCCATGAGAAGGAAGCGAGAAGGAAGGTTCTGGCACGCCCTGGCAAGACCAGTGTATTGCACCAGTCCAGGGGCACCGTGGGCGCTGTGGTCTCTGATGGCGGCAGCCGTGGAGATGTTCTCTGTGAGACTCTGCAGGCCTTCCCCTTTCCGACTTCTGGTTCCAGGATAAGGATGCATTCTTCCGGGGTTCTGGTGTTTCCCTCAGAACAGATGTGGCTGTCAGGGTTGGGGCTAATGACCCGTTTGGGTTATGACTTTGTCTTCTGCTGGGCTTCACTTGCAGTGGGTAGTTTTCTAGGGAAAGCTAGAAGGGTCAAATTCAGGCTGCCTCCCCTGACCAGACTGTATTTTTTTTTTTTTAAAGATTTTGTTTATTTATTTGAGAGAGAATGAGAGAGAGAGAACACATGAGAGGGGATAGGGTCAGAGGACGAAGCAGACTCCCTGCCGAGCAGGGAGCCCGATGCGGGACTCGATCCTGGGACTCCAGGATCATGACCTGAGCCGAAGGCAGTCGCTTAACCAACTGAGCCACCCAGGCGCCCGACCAGACTGTATTTATTCACAGTGCTTTCATCCCCTCTGGACCGTATCCCTTACCCCTCCCCACCCCCACTAACAAGACAGAGGACACTTCCTATCTCTCGAGCAGCATCTCTTCCTCTGTCCTCCCTTATAGGTTGTTCATCAGAAGTCAGAGCTCACTTCTTGCTGGCTTATCTGTTCCTCTGCCCCCCTCAGAGATGGAAGGGCCTTGTTGTTGCTGACTTAGCAGCTTTATATCCCGCACAGGGTGTGTATATGTATAAAAGGATATCCCTCAAGTTTCTGGTTTGAGCAGATGGGTAGTTGATAGTGTCTAGTGATCCACTCTCTACCAGTGCGTGGGAGACAAACAGGTATGGGTAAGGATATTATGTTGAAGGTAAGGATATATGTATGTTTCTATATATGTATATATATGTGGGGAGAAAGAATTTAACATCTTTATTGAAAATACAAAAAAAAAAAAAAAGCCAGGCAGTGATTTTGTTCATTTATTCAGTTCCTTTAACTGGCGTTTGGTGACCTGCTCTTGTTCTGTGCACAATCTGAATCTGGCAGAAAACCACTCGAAAAACTCATGAGACCTGCGCGTCTTCCTTTTCTGCGTCACCCTCCTGGCCACCCCATCAGCAAGGCCTGCGTGGCCTCAATTTGAAATTCACAGCTTTACCCGCCTCCTCCTTCCCATCCCTCTGCCCTCAGTCTGGTCCCAGCCACCACCGCCTCTCCTTGGGTAATGCAGGGGCTACCTCATTGTTCTCCCTGCTTCTTCTGAACCCCGACGGTCTCTTTGCAACAACTGGAGGGATCTTTCAGAAACGTAGATCGGAACACATCATGTCCCTGTTCCCTGTAGTACTTAGAATAACAAGCATGTGTCTAACCTGGGCCACAACGATCTAGCCACGCAGGCCTCCTGTGGGTTCCCTTGAACAGACTCACACATTCTCCTCCATCTCCTGGGATACTCTTTTTTTTTACTTTCACTAGAAACTATATTATCAACACAGTGATTGAATCAGAGTAGCCCCTTAAGTGTCCTTTAATTGAGGTATAATTCACATGTCATAAAATTCACCCCTCTTAAAGTACACAATTCAGTGAATACACAAGGTTGTGCAACCATCACCAGTATCTAATTCCAGAACATTCTCATTGCCCCCCCCCAAAAAAAACTGTACTCATCAGCAATCACTCCCCCCCGCCCCGACTCCTCCCAGCCCCTGGCAACCACTAATCTACTTTCTGTGTCTATGGATTTGCCTCTTCTGGACATTTCATGTAAATGGAATCATACAATACGTAGTCTTTTGTGACTGGCTTCTTTCACTCAGCATGTTTTCAGTGTTCATCCACGCCGTGCATGAATCAATCCTTCATTCTTTTTATGGTTGAATAATATTCCATTGTGTGGATGTGCCATGTTTTGTTTATCCGTTCTTCAGTTGATGGACATCCTGGGGCATTCTTACTTCCACTTTTCAGATGGCTTCCTTTTCCTTTCTCTTTAGCTCTGGGCTAAAATTCACCTGGGTTTCCTGAATGGTGCTTCTCACCATTTGCACTCAAAAATGTATTTGTTTGCCTGTTTGTTTGTTTTCTGTCCCCCATTCTAGACTGTAAGGCTTAGGACAGGAACACTGGCCTGGACCTTCAGGCTCTTTTCCTTCCCTAAGTGGCCAGAATTAGTAAAGTGTCTTTCTCTACAGAGAGGGGCGTTTTGAAGCTTTTCACGGGCCTTCAGTGTAAGAAGTTCACCATGTCACCAGCAGTAAGAATAATATTAGCTCCCCTTTATTGAACACTCACTACATGATAGGTTCTGCTCTAAATATTTTTCATGGGGTGATTTTCCTAGTGCTCACAACACCCCTATTATTATCCCCATTTTATAGGTGAGCAAACTGAGGCACAGATAGTTGACTAACAACCCTACATGTTCTTGCTGCTAATAATGTTTTTTTCATTCTTCCCTTTCAATGTATTATGAATAAGAGGATTAACAAATAAAAAGCCTGACCTATTTTGGTAGATTGACCACTGTTCTATCTTCCATCTGATTAGCTGAGATCTGGGGAGCGCTTTGTGGAAAAGCACCCAGCAGTCAGCCACATTGACGGGCTGTTTTCATGGAGTGCAGGAAGGGGCTTAACTGTTGGCACATCCAGCAAATGGCTGGTGACAGGAGGAAAAAGGATCCACAAACTATGCAGGATTTCCCCAGCCTGTGAGCCTGGGGCCAGCAGACCACGGTGTCGTCGTGCCAGTGGGCTGGGCTTGGCCCCTGGAATCAGTCTCCCTGACTGCTCTTAGACTTCCATAGGGAGAAAGAAGGCTGTTCGAGATTCAGGTTCTCTGAGAATTAATTCAGACACCAAGTCCTCTCTAGATGCCTGTGATCAGTCATGCTTAGTGGAAATCTCTGATTCCCAAAGTTCATCCCTGAGCCAGGTCCTTTTGGAGACCCCTTCAGATCCATGTTCGTGGCTGTTTGTGCTCTCCAGGGGGATGGCACGGCACGGGGCTGCCAGAGCCCGGCTGTGGCAAGGTAGTTTTAGTTAGGCGTGCATGTGGCTACAAGTAGTGGTCTAAAGTAGAGTCGTCATTTCAATACACAAGATGTGTCAAATGACATGTGGCTCAATGGCTTGGCAGAGGGCAGAGTGACCACCAGCCCTGCTCTGACTCTCTCGCCCCCTCCTGGCCACAGATGGCTCCTGCACCCACCTTCCCTGGGGGGCCGGGGCACCCAGAGAGTTCAGGCCTTCTGTGTCGGCAGACTAGTGTTCTGGGGACAAGAGGGACCCTCTCAAATCCAAGTGTCATCTGCACATCCGAAGCTGGTACAAGGCAGACGGGGAGGGACGAAGGACTGTGGGAATGAGGCTGACCCTTTTTATGAGGAGAACACTCTCCTCAAATCCCTGCGGGAGAAACCTTCACCTACACCAACATGAAGGGACGGAGCCAGACCCACTGGGTCCAGATCCCAGTGGATTTGTGCCATCCACTTGCCGTATGATCTTGGGCAAGTTACCTCTCTGTGCCTCGGTTTGCTGGTCGGTTAAAAATGGGGATGCTACTAGACCCTCTTCACAGGGCTGTTATAAGGGTTAAATGGGTTGATAGTTAACTGAACACAGCGCCTGGCATGTAGTTAAATCAAAGCAAAAACCTCGTGCTTCAGGCCAGAGTGAGAATTTGCAAGGCCACATGGGTCTGGGAACTTGGCAGGGAATCCCAGACCCCAGCCAGTGGGGAAGTGAAGTGTGTCACTGAGGTTACGGTCTCTTCCTCTTTACAAGAAATTGCCAACCGCTCTCTCAAAATGTCTCTTCCTAGGTATGCTCCCACCCGCAGTGCCAGAGAGTTCCCCTACTGAAGTCTACAGCTTCAGTACATTTGGTGGTGTCAGAGTCCCGACATTCTGGCCAGGCTGCTGTGCGTGAAATGGTCACACGTTGCTGCTTTTCCTCAGCAGTTTCTCTGCAGAGGTCTGTCTTGTGTCGCTCTTCTGCGGAGTCGCTTGGGCGAGGCTGGAGGCGGGACAGCCACGGGACCCCCTGGCACAGTGAAGCCCTGTATCAGGATGCTTCTCTTCAGTGGAGGCGGCGGGGAGGGAGGACAGGAAACAAGGACATAAGACTCTCCAAGTCAGTGCCCCAACCTCAGTCATTATCTGTGTACTGAGTCAATCAATGAAAGGACTAGTCGTTAGTGTGTTATTAATAGAATATAGGTCATAAGAGAAAACATGATTAATTGCAAGATGATCTCAGTGGCTAGCAGTTGAGGACCGAGATTTTCCCGAGGCAGAGTGTTTGCACAGCGCAGCTTTTCTTTGTTGGCAGGTGGGTGGAGGCCGTTGAATGAACAGGTGTTTTCCCACATCACTCTTTCAAAGATGGAGTGAGGATGGGTATAATGGGAATCTTCTCTGAATGAAGGATGATGGAACCACTTTATTATAGGTCCCTGATGCCCCAATGTGAAGCTCTGGTGAAGTCTAGGAAGGAGAAGGCAGCTTGTAGCGAAGGGCCCCAGCGAGCCAGGTTCCCGTGTCACCCACTTGCACGATGAGCGCCGCACGGAGGAGAAAGGTCTGGCTGCCCCCAGCCACGCTTGGTCAGGAGAGGGGGTGCGTGTGGCCTGGCCCTCTTAGAGGTTGGGTGAACACTGCGCAGGGCTGTGTGTCCTGCTTCAAGACAGAAAGCACAAGAGAAAGCTGCCCCCTCTGGGCGCAGAGAGAGAAAAGAGCGCACAGGCGTGGTGCGAGCCTTTGGGGCTGGGAAGGTGCCAGCAGTCAGAGTCTCTGAGCCGTCTGATTAGCGACCACTTCTTCACTTGGTCTTCGGGAAGGACCGGGCAGAGGGGAGTGGAGAGGTGTAAGTGGATGTAATCCCTGCTTTGTAAGATTTCAGTGACGATCAGAACCAAGGTCAGTAGCACGTAAATACTTTGAAATGTGGTATGAGACTGGTTTTGCGTATGTTAGTGTGGGACGGCGGAACTTCTGTCAGATACTTCCCTGAAAGCCCAATTTTTAAGCGGAGGGAGCAGCTGTTGGTAAATGGGGGGGGGGGGCGCCTGCAGCCTCACCCGCTGCCTCCCTTCCCTCGGCAGTCTCCCCCCCGCCCCCCGAGGACCCGTACCTGCTGGGGCTCTGGGGGGAGGGGCCTGGCTCTGCCTCCGGCTAGCCCTGGGCCCCAAACAAGTCACGTGAGCACTCTGAACCTCAGTTTCCTTGTCGGTCAAGCAGACCGTTCCGACTAGATCAGAGTGTTCTTCACCCAGTTCCTGGACAGGGGCTTCGGAGAGGCGTTTGATATTTTTGAAACACAGTGTTTTGTGCTTTTGTTCTGTTTCTGGAGAGACATGACTTAGTTTTGTTTCGATCCTTTGCTTAGGAAGGATCGCATTCACCGAAACATGAAGGAGTGCACTCTTGATCTCTGAGGTTCCCTTCCGGTTCCATCAGTCCGTCATTTCTGTTGTAAATGACAGAAGCTTCCCAGCTCCAACCGGCTGAAGCTGCAAAGGGAAGTTAATGGCTTCGGGACTGGAAGTCCCGGGGCTGGCCCGACTGGAGGCAACACTCAGGTGTTGTCAGGAGCGCACCCTTCTCCACTTATGGGCTCGGCCTCTCTCAGCTTTGACTTCATTCTCTGGTGCCCCCCACCCTCCCAGGTGGCAGAGAGCCTTCAGCAGCGCCCGCCTTCCATCCTGTGCCCTCCCCGCCGAGGACTTCCGGCCACTTTCCAGGGCCTGCACTGATTGGCCCTGCATGGACCATGTGTCTCTCCCAGAGCCAATCGCCGTGGCCGAGGGGAGGAACCAGCCAGGCTGGGAGTCAGGCCAGGATACCCTCTCACCCCCAGGTGCTGTCATCTGGGATTCTGTTTCTTTCTTTTTTTTTTTTTTTAAGATTTTATTTATTTATTTGCGAGAGAGAATGAGAGACAGAGAGCACGAGAGGGAGGAGGGTCAGAGGGAGAAGCAGACTCCCCGCTGAGCAGGGAGCCCGATGCGGGACTCGATCCCGGGACTCCAGGATCATGACCTGAGCCGAAGGCAGTCGCTTAACCGACTGAGCCACCCAGGCGCCCCTGGGATTCTGTTTCTTGGTGTAAGCCCTGGGAAGCGAGATGTGTGGCCCTGTGAGTGTAGCCTGTGGGACAGACAGGTGGGCCTGGTGGGTGTTGCTCTGGTGGGTGTGTTGGGATTGCTAAGGCAACTCCAAGGCCATCCTCCTTTCCTAGGTGGTGTAAGGAGGGGCTCTAGGAGCTCTGGCTGAATTGCTGACCCTGTAGCCCACCTTTGCTTCCGTTTCCCCAGCCCCTCAGCATCCTCCCCTCTGCTGTGACCTCTCCCGTGTAGGAGGGACCCCGTACTGATGGACATGACAGCTCCCACCGCCACACGTCACTGCTGATGTGCCTTTAAAGAGCCATATACATCACTCTAGAGAAGGGAAGGGGGAGAATGAGAGTGGCAGAAAAGCAATTTCCACTGTCATTTAAAAAGGCAGCTATTAAAATTTTACAGGAGCTTTATTGCAGGGGCTTCCCGATCATCCCAGGACTTTTTTTTAATGGAAAGTCTGGTGATAAAGGAAAATGTTCTGGGTGCCTCTGATTCCCTCCTGCCCTGCAAAGCATCTTAAAACCACAATTGTCAGGGCTTCATAGACCAGCGTAGGGAAAGCAACTACCCAAGAGACTATTTCTGAGCTTTTAAAGAACATGTGTTTTTCTGTTTGGTGTTTCTATGTATAGTAACTGTATCTAATTTTATTTTGTGCTTTCCTAAATGGCTTGGTAGTAAGCTATGGGAATTGTCAAGAACTGCACTCAACTCTGTCCTTCGGTGTTAATCGAGTCATTTGGTTTTGTGAACAAATGGAAATTCAGGTCAGCCTGCTTAAGTATCAAAGGAAGTGTTTGAACTCAAGGCCTGGGACATTCTGTACTGAACGGCTTCAGGCGTGGCTAGATCCAGAGCCTCACAGGAGGTGGCCAGGACCCCGTTTCCTTCTACTTCCTGGCTCTGTATTCCTCTGTATTGGTTTTGTTGTCAGATAGGCTCTGAGGCAGGTCCACATATATATCTAACCAGCTAAGCAGCGCCCCAGGAGAAAGAAACCATCTCTTTCCCTGTAGTCCCAGGACATGTCCTGAGGCTGCTGTTTATTGAACCTAATCACCCTGGCTTCAATGCCAGGGCCACCCTGAGCCATCTCTGAGGCCAGGAGCAGGGAAGAGGAGGTTCAGTGGCTTTATTGGCCCCGCCTGGATCGTATGACCAGCCCTCCCCCTTCCCTGCCAACTCATGGTGGAGGTGGGGGGCATTCCCGCAGGAATTCCAGGTGCTGAGGGGGAAAGGTAAGGTTCAGGGGACTGACTCAGAAAGGGACCCCTTCCCGTACAACCCGCAAGGATCTGAGTCAGCCCCTGAGCTCACCAGTTACCTCCCTGGGGAACCTGCTACTCCACCTTCACCCTGTTTGGCGTCTGGCTTCGGGATTCCTAATCTCAGGTCCGTGCACCCTTCTATCTGAGGACGGAATTCAGAGGACCATGAAGTTGACTGGGGGAGAAAGTTACGTGTTTATTTCCTCTACCGTCTGAAATTTAGCACTTCCTTTCCTTCCAAGTGAGGGCCACAAGCCACGTTGTATTGGCAATAACTGTGACTTTGTCACCACTAGAAGGTAAAAATATTTCCATATCACATTACAATTGTTGCAGATATTGTGCAATATCATTTACACTCCTCTGTTTCTAGATTACTCTAGTTATTGGACCCACCACTAGGATCTCGTAATTTAAAGCATTCATAAAGAAGCACGAATATTACTGTATCTCAGATTAGGTTGTTTTTTTTTTTTTTACAATTTGATAGCTGAGTATAATTGGTTTTCTTTATAACCTTGTGTATTGTATTTTGTACACTTAAAAACATGATTCTGAGGAGGAGTCCACACTCTTCTTTAGCAGGCTGCCAACAGGGGTCTGTGGCATGAGAAAGGCTAAGAAGCCCTTTTGGCTTCTCCAGGAACCTCTAGGGGCAAGATTATTGAAGATAACCTGATTCCTAGATTCTGGAACGTTGGCTAGCTGCTTGCTAGGTTTCCTTCTGGGGAGCTTCATTGAGGAGCTGGCTGGAGTTTGAGCTCAGTGTTGGTGTTTGGGTAGCATTCGGACATTGCGGGATTGGGGGGAGTGGGGCAGGGAGGCATTGCCAGCCTATAGTTAGCTCTCTCTTCATGGATCGCCATGACTGTTGGCCTAGCCAAGTGGTCAGGAGCGGGCCCTGGACCCAGGCTGCCAGGGTTCATCCCAGCTGTAATATACTTCTGACTGGCTGGGCAGCCTCAGCCAGTGGGTTCTTTACCCCCTCTGTGCCTCAGTTCCCTAGCATGGGTGAAATCATAGTGTCTACTTCTTAGGGTTATTGAGAGAGTGAAATGAGTCAGCATGTGTCTGCTAGGACAGAGCCTGGCACATAGGGAGTGAGAGTCATTAATTGAATGGCCATTCCTTACGGGAAGGTTCTAGATTATCCCCTCAGATCTCGCCTCCCTGCCTCAGTAAGTACTTGGCCTCAACTGAAATGTGAGGGTGAACAATATGGACAGTGGCCGCTCAGCCTGGAGACATTCATTCATCCATAAAATATCCATTCAAATATGAACAACCCTACTAAATATTCAGAAACATAAATTAATAATATAAAGTTTTCATGAAATACCCATTCACATATGAACAACCATACTAAATATTTTAAGACATAAATTAATAATATAAAGTTACAAGTCAGGACAAGTGCTATTTCTTTGCCACTCCTCTGCTCAGAGTTGTCTGAAGGAAATATCCTCATAATGGCCTTCCATCTGCCCCTGTCACCTCCCTCCACTCGTCCCCTCACTCACCCTGCGCCGGGCACACAGGCCTCCTGATGGCTCCTAAAATGCTCCACACACGTACTGTGCCTCAGGTCCTTTGTACTGGCCATTCATTCCCGGGGCCTGGAAGGCTCTTGCCCAGACAGTCACATGGTCTGTGGTCCTCCTGCATTGAGGTGTCTGTCCTCTCTTCAGGCCTTTTCTGACCAGTCTGGGAAGCAGCAGGCCCATCCCTCTGCTCACCGTGCTTAGTTTCCTTCAAGACACTCACCACTCCCTGACCCCGCATTATTTATTGTCTTCCTCTCCTCCTGGAACGTCTGCTCTCTGAGGACAGCGACTTTGTCTTGGTCACCGGCGTACCTTTGGTCCCTAGCACAGAGCAGGTATTCAATAAGTACTCGTTGAGGGAGTGAATTTGTGACTGACAGAAGCTGGAGCAGGAGGGCTCAGGTTGGCCAAAGACATAACCCCGTACTGTACTTCTCTGTAGATGCCCAGTCTCTGACCTCGGCTCTCCTGGGACCCTCAAGGAGCACTAGTATCCAGAACATACAGAGGGTGAGTACGGTGTGGCTCTTTGTTTGCTTAAATTGTGCGACTAGGACACGTAGGCCTCTGTTATTTTTAAAAACTACTTGAAAAAGTGTCGAAGGGAAAATGGAAGTCTCCTTCACTGTCCTACACGTCACCCGCAAGCCTGACGTCCTCCCTCGGAGGTAATTGCGTCAGCAGTCGGGGGTTGTCCTGCCAGACCTCTTCCCGCACACGAATGGTCCTCCTTATGCAGAGACACACTTACGTGCTTTGCAGTATGAAGAGAGAAGAGGCCATGCTCTGTGTGGGAGCCTCTGCAGCACGTTTCCCACTGTCCCCAGCAACGGTGGAGCTTGGAGATCTTGGTTCATAGCATCTGTCGGTGTATCCAACATTTTTTTTTTTAATTAAATTTTAATTTCAATTTTAACTCCATTTACTTTTTAAAATTTACACAGAATAAAATCCACTCTTTGGATGTCCAGTTCTTTGAGTTGAAGCAAATGCATTCAGTTGTGTATCTGCCACCCCAATCAAGATACAGAATGATCCCCTCACCATCCCCCACCCTCGTGTGGATGTGCTGTTTCCCTTCAGGCTAAGTATACAGTATAGGTACTTATACATAATTAAAATATGTACATATAGTAAGTACCCGTGATAGAAAGATTTTGAATATATTATAATTAGGTCTCAGGGGTTTTTGCTAGTGAACATCCTCTTTTGTTTCTTTGGCATAGACTAAGCAGTGACGTTCCAGTTGCTAGTGGGGTGTTCGTAAATGAGGACACCGACCTTTGTTAGCAGGATGCAGTCAGGGTGCTCGGGAGCAGTGGGAGTGGGGGCATCATCTGATCCTTGAGCACCAAATGACCCTAACAGTATGGAAAGTGGAGACCAGAAGATTCTGGCATCCAGACTCTGCACGCAGGTAGTGCTGTTGGCCGAGTTGCAGGGACCAGGGAGTCAAGCTTTGGGAACTGAGCGAATCCAGACAGCCACTTCTCTCTTGGCTGTTTGTTGGATCTCCTCACATTCCTTCCTCCTGGCCTAAGGCTCCGCCCACGTACCCGGAGTGTGTTTGTGGGACAGTCTCAAGGGGCCAAATTTCCATCAAAGAATGCTTCTTAGCACAATTCCTTCTTAACTTTTTTATTTTGGGGGCGCCTGGGTGGCTCAATCGGTTAAGCGTCTGCCTTTGGCTCGGGTCATGATCTCAGGGTCCTGGGGAATCGAGCCCCCGCATTGGGCTCCTTGCTCAGTTGGGAGCCTGCTTCTCCCTTTTGCCTTTCAAATAAGTACATAAAATCTTAAAAACAACAACAACAACTTTATTTTGAAGGAATTTTAGATTTCAAAAAAGTTACAGAAAACATATGGAAAATTCACATGTCGACCCTTCACGCAGTGTCCCCTCGCGTTACCATCTTAATGTACCTTGTCACGATTACCAGAACCAGGAAATGAGCACTGGTCCAGTAGGATGAACTAAATCACAGGGTTTAGTCATGTTTTGCTTTTTTTCCACCAATGACCCTCTTCTACCCCAGGATCCTACTCAGGATGCCACACTTTGTGGTTGTCCTGCCTCGGCTTCATCTCCTCCAGGCTATAATGGTTCCTCAGTCTTCCCTTGTGCTTCCCGACCATAACAGTAAATATGCATTTAAACCCCTTCTGTGATGTTCTAGGCGCTGGGGCTTCAGGAATGAACAAAACAGAATCCTTTCTCTACGAGAACCGACATTCTCCTGGAGAATAAGATAACAGACAAACAGGTGAACGTAGGAGAAGTCGGGTGGGGAGAAGAACTACAGCGATGAGTAAAGCAGGAAGGGGGCTGCCTGGAAGAAACGGGCAATTTTAGGCAAGGTAATCCGGAAAGGCCTCTCTGAGGAGGCCCCGAATGGAAGCAGTAAGGTGGGTGCCCAACCTAATTCTTCCACCGGCCTACAGGAGAGCTAAACTAATTATCTCACTTCAGAACAGGGTTTCGGGAATCCTGGCAAATAGGACAATGTGTCCCCTCTCCGAGGGGCCGCCCCTACTTAGCTCTCGCCCTCAGTTCCCCTGTGAAAATGCCGAGCATTGCCAGATCTTCTGATATATTTTTCCCCAATAGAAGGCAAAAATGAAGAATTCTTACCAGTCCAATGAACCCAAATTATGTTACATCAGATAATTTTCAGTGATTTGTGGAGGAACATATTTTGTTTACATTGTATTTGTTATTATTAGTTATTAAGTTACTTTTGCAGCAAAAGATGCCAACTTTTCATTTTGGTAGTACTGTGGTTTCCTTTTTAAATATACATATATATATTTACATATACATATACACGTGTACATAAATATGTGTATACATATATATTTAAGTTTAAAAATGAATTGGTTTACTGGGCCACCTGGCTGGCTCAGTCGGTGGAGTTGTGTGACTCTTGGTCTTGGGGTCGTGAGGTCGAGCCCCACGCTGGGTGCAGAGATTACTTAAAAATAAAATTTTAAAAATGAAAATGAAGTGGTTTAAAGAAAATGTTAAGTGAATAATTGCACAGATGGGACTAGATGCAGCTGAAAAGGAAGAGCAGAATACGGTGACTGAGGCATCGTAAGCACTGTTCAGGCCCAGTCTCCCACACTTTCTCCTCTAGGTCAGGGGTTCTCACCCAGGGACCTGCACGGAGATTGGCGAACTGTTAGCGTGGACTTGTGCCCCGAGCCATTTGTGTTATGGTGGGTGCATCGGCCAGGAATGCTTTTAGCTGCAAGAACAGAAAACCCAGCTCACAGCGGTTTAAACAAATGAGGATTGATTTCTCTCCTGTAACAACAAACCCAGAGGTACTTGGCTGGGAGGTTAGTTCAGAGGCTGAGTGGTGTCTGGTCTGGAACTTCTTGGATTCTCTCAGCCTTCCCCTCGAGGTCGCAAGGTTGCTGCTGTGGCTCTAGCCACGACAAGGAGGGGAAGGTCCCCAAGCAGCACGTGTTTTCCCGTCGTGAACTGCTTGAGCATTCCCACCCCTCAACCCCCGCCAAAATCCCCCCAGAAGATTCCACTTACATCTCACTGGCTAGAAATGTGTCATGTGTCAAATGAAATTTCATTTAGCTTTCCAGCTTCTCTTGGGGCAGAAACCAGGGGAAGAGGGACTGAAGAATGTCAGTTGGGTTAGCTAGCCAACAGTGTCTGGCTCCACAGGGGAAGAAAAACAATAATCATTAACATTAATGGGTCCTGACTCTGTGCCCAGCCCTTCCCTGAGCACTTTACATGCATGATCCCATTCTGCGCCCCCCCGCCACCGCACTCACCCTGTGAAGTCGCTGCTGTGATCTCCCCCACAGTGATGACTTGGAAACTGAGGCACAGAGTGGTGAAGCCACTCACCAAGTAGAGGATCCAGGGAAGGGGACATTTGCAGTCTGTCGCCAGAGCCTTCGCTCCTGGCACTGCGCTTTGTCTGGGGTCCCAGACTGCTGGCTCTGTGACCTCGGTTTAAATCCTTCCAGCCAGGGAGGAACAGGTCCGCATATTTTGCTTTGGGGAGGTTTCAGTCATTACAAAGCTTTCTTGTGAACCACATCCGTGCTGCGTTAACTACCTCTCCCTGGGTCTGGTCCAGTCCTGGTGAGCAGCACGAACCCCGCGTCGTCTTCCTGGCTTGCAGATCGATGGCTGAGAAGACCCCCTGGCCTCCCCTTTCCAAATTGTATCTGTGATTTTAATTCCTCTTCCTAGAAAGAGGCTCTGGCCTTGTTTCCTTTCTTGGGGTTCTGCTGGCCGATTCAACACACACTTAACCATGAGCCTCCTCTGTGTCCAGCCCTGTAGTGTGGTGGTGTGGGGACCAGCTCATGGCCGGGTGGACCCTGCACTTGTGGGGCTCCTCATCCAGTGAGGGAGGCAGGCCCTCAGTGGCAGTGACTGTCCAGAGCGGTCAGGGCTGGATGGGGGGAAGCCCAGGGGGTGGTGGGCCGCCAGAGGAAATAACCTCACCTCGCTAGCCCGGAGGTCAGAAGGGGCTCCTGGAAGCAGCTTTGGGCCTTAGAGGAGGAAGAGACTCATCAAGGAGCAGTTTCTCCTTCTCCATGTCCCCTTTCTTCAGTGAAACTACCCCTTACGGCTCTTCTATCTGAATCTCCATCCCCCTTCCTCTGTAAAATGAGGGGTTGGGACTTGGGTCGCCATCCATCCGTCTCACAGACATGGGGCATTTCCCATTTCCCATTTCCCAGTCCAGTGCTGGGCCCGAGGCTTACAGGGATGCCCTCCTGAGAGAGAGTATTTGGGGAGAGCTCTGTAGGTAAACAGCCTGGAGTGATGAGAGTTCTAATACGGGAAGCCACAGGGCTGCAGAAACTCAGAAAGGACACCAAACCCTGCCTTGGGATTTCAGGGCAGGCTTCTTAAAATCAAAATGGCGATATCAAAAATGGTTTGACGTGGTAACCAAGAGCACAGGCTCCAGAGCCCAGCTAAGCCCCGGGTAGGGAGTGCAACCCAGGGGCCTCCTAGCCCTTGAGAATTGAAAAGTGATTGTGGAGCTCAGATACTTAGAGTAGTGCCTGGTGCCAAGTAGTTACATAATAGACAAGGTGGTGGACGTGGTGGGTGATCAAGGCTTACATGCATTAGCCTTACTGTGTGTCAGAGGTTAGGCAGCTTAGTCTCCGGCCTATAAGATAATAAGCACTCACTGGTGCTGTTACGATGATTTATTTACCAAATATGACTATTTACTTTGCATCTAGCCCCAAGCTGGATGTAGCAGCACTGTGCTCTGGGAACGGGCTTGTACAGCCAAGGCCTGGGCCAGAAATGTCGTGGGAGCAGAGCAGAGCGGCTCTAGTGTGTGTTGGAAACCCACTGCAGTTGGCTTTCCAGTCCTTTTCCAACTCACTAGTCCCGGGGCCTTTCAGCACTGGCCGCTAGCGTGTGGGCTGCCCTTGACCTCTGTGACCAGAACGCATGGATGCTCTGCTTAGCCCATCAGCCGAATCCCAAATTAGACCTGACAGCGTGATTTTTTCTCTGGGATGGAGCCGAGAGGGCAGAGCCCCAGTGGGTGATTCCGCGGGAAGGTTGTCAGCCTGAATTAGCCCAGGCCCTTTCGTGCAGCCTTGCTGCTTCAGCTTCCTCTAGCTAATCGGGTTTTCCAGGCCGTTTCTGGCTTCTGAGCAGCCTCCTCCCATCCCCAGGGGCTGAGGCTTGGCCAGGATCCCTAAGGAGCTGTGTTTGATGAGGGCCCCCAGGCAGGCTCTGTTTGGGGAGAGCAGGGGGAGGGCTCTGGGTCCTCTCATCCCTCACATCAGGAATTCAAAGTGGCGATTCCCCAGGGACGAGTTGTTCCATCCCCTTATTCTCTCTTCCCTTCACTGAGGTTCATTTCTGGCGGCCAGAGGCCACGCCACACCGCCTTGCTAATCACCTCCCATCTGTGGTCACAATGATCTCTGCATCAAGCTGCCTGCCTCCGTTCACGGGAATGCCAGTGATAGGCGAGATTCTGCTGCGGTAACAGGTTGACCCCGAAATCCTAGAAGTTGGACCGCACAGATGTCATTTCCTTACTCGTGACACCAGGCAGGTCAGGTGGGGGGTGCTTTACATTGTACCCCAGAGACGCAGGTCGATGGGGCTCCCGTCTTGAAGCCCCGCGACTAGAACACGTAGCTTCCAGGGTCACCGGCAGGAGAGGGAACAAGAGAGTCACGTAGCACTTAGATGCCAAGGCCCAGAGTGACACAGTTCAGTTCTGCGCACACCCAGAACTGGTCGCATGGGGGCTGGAAAGTGTTCAGTGAGCAGTAAGTGTCCTGGCCACAATAGTCAGTTGTGCAACTTATTAAGCACCTTCTGTGTGGCAGGCCCTCTAGGGCTTTGGAAATACAAGGGGTCCCCACCTTCCTGGAGCTCAGTTCAGGGGAGGAAAGCAGAATCTGAGAAACAGCTGTGTGATTGCATCTGCGCTAAGTGCCCCAATGGAGGGACCGTGAGGGCATTTTCCCGGGAGGCCTGATGTGTTTGGAGGGGTCAGGAGATGTCTGTGGTAAGGACTGACACTTGAGGGGAGGCCAGAGGGAGGAGAGGACCTTAGTGGAATGTGAGGGAGCGTTCCCGGTAGAGGGAACAGCATCCGCGGAGTTCTGGACTGGGAAGAGCTCGGCTCTGCGAAGGAGCTCGAAGGCCAGTGGAACTGCAGGGTGACAACGGGGAGACGTTGGGAGGAGTTGGGTATTTGGAACACCTACCTTGAGGAGCTGTTGCCAGAACTGAGCTCAGTCATTGTCTCAGCAAATAGCGAGTCCCTGCTCTTTGGCAGGCGGTGTTTCAGGTACTAGGGACAGAGCCGTGAACAGGACAGACAAATGTCTCTGCTGTTGTAGAGGCGGCGAGAAAAAGAAATACAGTGATTTTCCCCGGGAAAATGAGGATGACCAGTAAATAGGGTACTTTCACAGGGAGAGTAGGGCGCGGATGCTTTTGGCTACAAATAACAGGAAACCCCATTTGTGTTAGTGTAGGCTGTCAGGGAATGGGTGGGCTCCCCAGCTCCCAAGTCCAGGGGTTCTTTGGGCCACCTTCTGGGCCCATGACTTGGCAGCTGCACAGTGGCATTGAGGACCCAGGTTCATTCTGCCACAGCCCTGGCTGCCTTCACTTTAAGGCAGGCCCCGTCCACAGTCCTAGTGTGGCACCTAGGGACACTGTGGGCAGTGTCAGTTGGAAGCGAAAGCTTTTTCAAACTCTGTGCCCCAGGCACCTTCACTAGCTCACTTTTGTGGCTAATGAATTGTAGGGGCGGCGGCTGCTTCCGACAGGAGACCGTGGAAAACAGGACCACGGTAGGGCGAGGAGAGGGAGGATGGGGGCAGGTTAGGAGGTGGAGTGGACAGGGCCTGCTAATGGCAAGGCTGCTCGAAAGAAGGAATGTTGAGCAGACAGACAGACACACTCACACAGGTGTCCCCCTTGCACTGTGACTTCTTCCCATAGAAGTCATGGTCCACATTTGCATTTTACAGGCTCAGAAATCTTGCAGGAAAGAATCCTGCTTCTTTGGCTCTGGGACCTTTTTATTTTCTAAAAGACACTTAGTAACACATTCTGCCAAAAAAATTGGAAAAATTTTGCTTCCATGCTTCTCCTCTTCGCAGCATATTAGAGTCACTAAGAAACTCCCAAGGCCTGGGCCCCACCCCAGACCAGTTCATTAGCATCACCAAGGGTGGGACCAGGCGTGGGATGTTTTTTCTTTTAAAGCTCCCCAGATGTTTCCAGGGTGCGGCCAAGGGTGAGGACTACTACTTTATCGGGTTCTTGGATGAGCTTCACATTTAAAAAGCTGTATTGTTTGCATCTCTGATCATCAAATACTTGTGTGTTGGTTAAAAAAAGAAAAGAAGAAGAAATCAAAGGACCCAGAATCCTCCCAGATGATCACATTTGCTAACTAATTTGTTCCTTCCCAGTGTGTGTCCTAAAACAAGGTGTTTCCCCACCTTTTCAAAGAGATTTTTAAAAAAGTTTTGGGGCCTACTTGAACTGTATAGGGACTATAGATGACATAATCAGCTGTCTGTTTATGTTTAAGTTTATTAATTTTGTGACACATTTAGAATCATTATGATATAAAAAATGGTGAAATGTAAATGTTGCTTACATCTTCTCACATATCAGAAAACAATGTTCTACTCTTCACAGGCATCCTTTTCACAAGAGTCATTTTTCTGGCCACTTATACATATTTCCAAAGTCCATCATTTCCATGTCCATCTGAAAGCGTGATACGGCACTTCTTGAACTTACGTATTATGCTTTCACTGGAGACGATATCCCAAGCCTCAGGAACCCAGTCACATATCAGACATTTGGGTTTTTTTAATTCCCCCTTTTAGTTGTGTATTGGTGATCTCTAAACTATAGCCAACCACACTAACTTACTTTGTTACATTTAAAAAATTAAAACAACAAACAAAACCCTAGGGGTGCTTGGCTGGCTGAGTCCATAGAGCGTGCGACTTTTGATCTCGGGTTGTGGGTTCAAGTTCCATGTTGGGTGTAGAGATTGCTTAAAAAAAATAAAATCTCTAGGGGAAAAAAAAATCCTGATTTTTTTTTTTTTTTAAGGACAGTTACTGAAAATGGATAAACGAATGAATGTGAACACATAAGAGTGGTTACTATAAGCACTTGTTTTTGAGTCAATCAGACTAATCATTCCAATATGAATAAAAAATTGAGGAAAATGAAATTTCATGCCCCCCAGTGGCACTCTGCTTCAACACAGGTTTCGGTATTACCTCACACTTTTTTCAGTTTCCCAAATTCTAGTTTAGTGCCTCGTAAGACTTTGCATCAAGTAGTTTGTTTAAAATAAATGAATGTTGCTTAACAATTATGTGTCCCAGTTCCTTTGTAAAAGAATCTTTAAAAGGCCTGTTTAAGTGACTTACAGCACGTGGAATGACCAGGGCATGCCCTTGGGAATATTTTCTAAGCCTGTTATAACGTAGGCCTCCTATTTATCGTTGTGGAAACCAGTATCATTTAAGCCTTTAGGAGCTAATGTGTCTCTGCCAAATAGTGCTGTGTTTGAAATAAGGTAATACAAAAACTCTGAAAGACAATTCTTATTCCTGAGGATCTATTTTTTGGGGTGGGGGGGGGATCTTGCCTTATATCTGGGCAGATCTTGGATTCAAAATACATTGATTAGGTTAAACACAAAATTGGCTCAGTGCCTTTGATTTTCCTGCCATGAGCAATGATTAGCTGGAGAGCCGGGGTTCTCCGACTTTCCCAGCTTTTAATCCCATTCATTCATTTCTTCATTCACTCATACAAGCATTGATTCATTTCCTGTCAGCTACCCTAAGAACTGGGGTGGAAGACTCTAGTAAAAATGGCCTGCGTTGGGACTCCAGCCTTCCAGTTCTACCTGCGGGACTATGGCCAAAGCAATTAACCTCCCTGTGCCTCAACTTCCCTGTCTATAAACTGGAGGTGGTAATACTACCTACCTCCTAACATGGTTGTGGAGAGTTAGGGATTTCATACAGATCCACCATCCCAGGTTGGAACATGATCCAAACTGACCGATTATCATTGCTGCAGAAATATCTGTGTGATGGATGCTTCCCCATACCCTGCCAGGGTACAAGCTCTTTTGCCCATCTAAAATCCAAATTATCCAGAATTCTAAACTACATCTGGCCCAAAAGGTTTGGAAAGGGATCACGCAGTATAAAAGCACTTAGCATGGTGCCTGGCACATAATAAATGCTGTGTTAATGGTACTGATTTATAATTATTATTTAAAGTGCATACCTCACCGTTCTTCATCATCATCATGGAAATGCAAATGATAACCACGGGGAGATACCATTACACACCCATCTCAATGGCTAAAATAAAAGACAACATGGGAGGAGATGAGGTCAGAGAGAATTCCATGGGAAGCCTTATAGGGACTGAGGCTTTCTCCTAAATGTATAGTGGGAAGGTTCTGAGCATAAGACGGACGTGCTCTGAGTCATGTTAACAGAGTCCCTCTGGCTGTGTGTGGGAGCAGGGGTGGGAGCTAGGAAACTAGGGCGAAAGCTCCTGCCAAGTCCATGGTCCAGGCAAGAGACACTGCGGGGAAGTAAGCAGATCCTAATATTTTCAGGGTGGGGCCACATGGACTGGGTTGGCGCGGTGGGGTGGGGGGGTACCTGGGAAGGATGGCACTAAGGTTTTAGCCTCAATACCAGGTGAATAGGGAAGACGTTGAATCGAGGACCACCTGAGTGGAGGTTTGCAAGAAGAAGGTGAAGGTGGTGTGAAGAATCGAGAATACACCTTTGGGTCTGTTAAACGTAAGACGCCTTTTAGGCAGCTGTGCTAGCCAGCTAGGAGGCAGCTGGATGTTCAAGTCTGGAGTTGCGGGGAGAGGTCTAGGCTGCAGAAGGAAATGTAGGAGTCCTCAGCAAAGAGACAGTATTTAAGGCCAGGAGACTAGACGAGATCACCAAGGGAGGAGTGTTGATAGAGAAGAGAAAAGCTGTCCAGAGTCATGATGAAGAATCCACAGAACAGGTGGGAATGGGGGGCCAAGGGAGGGGGGAGACCCAGGGAGCACAGAGACCCCGAGGCCAAGTGAGGACAGGCGACGTGATGGACAAGTGGCTGATGGGAGTGGGTTCAAGAGAGGGCTTTGGGGGGTCTTTTGGGGGTTTTTGTTTTTGAAGAGCAGTTTTCAGGTTTATAGGAAATTGATCACAGAGACTTGTCCCCACCGCACGATTTCCCCTGGTCTTTACATCTCCTGTTAGTGTGGTGCATTTGTCACAGCTGATGAACTGATGTTCATTATCATTAGCTAAAGTGCCTCATTTGCATTAGGGTTCACTCTTCGCATTCTCCGTTCTGTGGGTTTTTGCGGACCCACCATCACAGTACAGTACAGAATAGTTTCATGCTCCACCTGTTTGTTCCTCCTGCTCTCCCTACCCCCCACCCCCCCACCCCAGGCAACCACTGACTGATCTTGCTCCGAAACCCTGCCTTGCGTCCACCTCTCCAGCAGAAATGAGCTGTGTGAACATGTGGCCCCGTGTGTCCTGTTTGTCGCTCTGTCTCTAGTGCTCAGGCCACCTCATCCAACACACCGTAGTTGCACAGTAAAAATGTGTGAAATTAATGTCTTCTCTGACTGGGGAGGGACTCGAACTTGAAGGGGACCTTGGAATCAGAGGCTGTCATTCCAGAGTGTGACAAAAGTGTGTTTTATGGGCCTGAGCTTCTGTCCCCAGTGAGCATCTTCCCTCCTCCCTGCCACGGGTGTTAGGGGGAAGGAATGATCGGAAATGTCACCTGGGCATCAGGTGCCCCCAAACCATTGTCCCCTGGCAGGACTGACATGGCTTCCCCATCTGTAAAATGGGATATGGACAGTATTGACCCCACAGAGCTGTCGTATGGAGTCGAGATAATGCTGTGAAACACCATAGGTGTTAATAAATGTGAGCTGTTGTTAAAAGTAATAATATCATTACCATTATTCTGACTTCACGGCACTCACCAGCTGGTGGGGGAGATAGATATCAGATCATCACTCAAATAACCACATAATTTAACTGGCCATTAAACTCTTAAGGAAAAGCCAGGGTACCTTGAGAGAGCAGCAGGGCGGGAGATTGGGGGGGGGCTTCTGGGAGGGTCTGAGAAGACTTTTCCTGAAGAAGTGCCCCGCTAGCCTGGGCTTGAAGGATAAAGAGGAACTCCCCTAGGGGAGAGGTGTTTTGGGCAGAGAGAATAGCTTGTACAGAGGCCCCGAGATGGTGCGCGGCTGAAGCATGTTGGAGGAACCTGGTATGGGCCCTGATTGGGGCTGTGGGGGCCGGGTCAGCAGGCCTGTCATACTAGGCCTGGTGATAAGAGATTTGGACTTTCTTCCCGCGGCCCCTGGGAACCACGGAAGGGTTTTAAGGAGAGCAGTGACACTGTTCGGTTCAGTTTGGTTTTTTAACTCCTGCGTGTACTCTCAAGGCTTGGTGTCCTGATTCCTTCCCCTAGGACAGTTTGTACCACCTGCTGCAAGCCAGGGTCACGGGCAGCTGCTCCAGCCCTCCCCCCACACGCAGCACCTTGAAGCGCGCTGTCCTCCGGCCACTCAGTGTGCGAGGGTAAAAGGAGCTTTATCTAAGGAGAGGGTGCCCTGGTTCCAGACTCACGGCTCCCGGGGAAAGCAGCGGCTTGCCAGCCCAGGCCAGGCCACGGGGAGGCCTGCAGCCCAGGTCCCAGCAGCCCCGCCTCTGCCTCGGAAAGTCTCTGGGCCTTGCTTCCTCTTCGAGAAGGGCCCGAGTGCACTCCCCACGATTACCTCGTTTCCCCCCAGACCTGGAGCTGCCAACAGCACCCTCCCTCCCCGGGTCCCTGTTTCTTTTATAAGATGCCAACCAGTATGTTCTCTCGGTTCCCTCTTCTGGGCCAGGCCCGGGAGAGGGGCAGGACAGGATAGGGAGGGGAGTTTCCAAATTACCTTTGTCTTCTCGGGCCCCAGCACAGGAAATAGCTCTTTTTGTGGGCCAGTTCCTTGAGGAGGCCCTCTGCCAGTGCCCCCCGCCCTGCAGTGCGGGCCCAGGTGAGTCTGCCAGCACCCCCTCCAGCCTGGGAATGATGTCAGATTCCTGGGGTGCGGAGAGACCCGGGTACCCCGAGCAGCCACTCTGCTGGAGGGGCCTCTGCCGGTGGCTCGGTAAGTGGAGGCCCTTGCTGTCCCTTGCTCTGCTGTGCCCGTGGCTGCCTGTTCCCAGAGGAGGGTTCGGGCCCCAGGGGGAGGGCAGCCTCCCTCCAGAGCACTTGGGTGCCTTGCGCCTTAGGAAATCCACAAGGCTTGCAACTGTGGCTCCTTAGCTGTGCCACCCACGTAGCTGAGAGACTCTTACAGAGACTCTGAAACAGATGGGCTCCCCATCCAGGCCTGGTCCTTGCTCTGAAGTGTGTTCTGGGTATTGTTGACTCCTTTAATGCTCCCAACAGCCCTAGGAGGTAGATACTGCCGGTTTTATAGATGAGGACACTGAGGCACAGATAAGCAGCTCACTTACCGAGCCATACAGCTAGGAAGTGGCAGAGCAGGACTCAAACCCAGGCCGTGTGGGTGACTGACTGCCCACCCGCCCTGCTAACACCTGCACATACTCTCCTTATTGCATCACTGTTGATTTTCTCTGCAGCACTTACCATAATCAATTTGTTGACTTGTTTGTTGCCTGCCTACACCGTTTAGCATGTATGATCCTGTGGTGATACGGATTACGTGATACAAAGTACGCGTCTTGTTCGTTACTGTAAACCCAGAATAGTATCTAGGATAGTACCTGGCACACGGGAGCTGCTCGGTCAGTCTGGGTTGAATGAATGAACCAAAGTTGCCAGTGAAAAGGATGTTGAGAAACTGGATCTCTCGTACTCTGCTGGTGGGAATATCAAATGGTACAGCCACTTGCCAACCCAGATTGTTGATTTTTTTTTTTTTTTTTTGAGAGGGAGAGCGAGTGAGAGAGAAAGAGAGCGAGAGCGCACGAGCAGAGGGAGAGGGAGAAGCAGAATCCCCATTGAGCAGGGAGCCCGACGCAGGGCAGATTGACAATTTATTAAAAATTAAATATGGGGGGGCACCTGGGGGGTTCAGTTGGTTAAGCATCTGCCTTCGGCTCAGGTCATGATCCCGGGGTCCTGGGATCGAGCCCATCTGGCTCCCTGCTCAGCGGGGTGTCTGCTTCTCCCTCTCCCTCTGCTGCTCCCCCTGCTCTTCTCTCTCTCCCTCTCTCTCTGTCAAATAAATAAAGAAAATCTTTAAAAATAAATAAATAAATATGCAGCTGTTCTGTGACACAGCCGTTGCATTCTTGGGCATTTATCTATCCCAGAGAAATAGACTAATGTTCACACAAAAACCTGCACACAGTTGTTCACGGCAGCTGGAAACTGGAAACAGCCTAGATGTCCTTCAGCTGATGAATGGTTAAACCAACTCTAGTACATCCATACTGTGATATCCTACTCAGCAGCCAAAGGGAACAAACTATTGATAACATGCATCAGTGTAGATGAACCCGAGGAAAAAAGTCAGTCCCAAGTGGCTGCATACAGTAACCATTATACAGACGCCATCTAGAACTTTCATAGCTAGAGAGGAGAAGTCAATGCCTGGCCTTCAAGCTTCGAAGGACAGGCTGACTCTCTTGGTAGGGGCAACTGGTGACTTTAGGTTGAAGCCAGTTCTCATGGACCATTCTGAAGATCCCAAGGCCCTGAAGAATTATGCTACATAAATGGAATAACAAAGCCTGGATGACAGCACATCTGTTTACAACATGGTCTGCAGAATATTTTAAGCCCACTGCTGAGACCTACTGCTCAGAAAGAAAAGATTCCTTTCAAAATATTACTGCTCACGGACATGCACCTCGTCACGCAAGAGCTCTGATGGAGATGGACAATGAAATTTATGTTTTCATGCCTGCTGACACAACATCCATTCTGCAGCCCATGGATCAAGGAGTCATTGTGACTTTCAAGTCTTACTATTTAAGAAATATATCTTGTTGGGGCGCCTGGGTGGCTCAGTCAGATGAGTGTCTGACTCTTGGTTTCTGAGGGGTTCAGGACTGCAGTAGCAGAAGTCACTGCAGATGTGGTGGAAACAGCAAGAGAACTCGAATTGGAAGTGGAGCCTGAGCATGGGACTGAGTTGCTGCCATCTCATGATCAAGCTTTAATGGATGAGGAGCTGCTTCTCATGGATGAGGAAAGGAAGCGGTTTCTTGAGATGGAGTCTACTCCAGGTGAAGATGCTGTGAAGATGGTTGAAATGACGAGAGGATTTAGAATATGACATAGACTTAGTTGATGAGGCAGCAGCAGGCTTTGAGAGGATTGACTTTATTTTTTTAAAAGATTTTATTTATTTGAGAGAGAGAGAATGAGAGCGAGCGAGCACATGAGAGGGGGGAGGGTCAGAGGGAGAAGCAGGCTCCCCGCCGAGCAGGGAGCCCGATGCGGGACTCGATCCCGGGACTCCAGGATCATGACCTGAGCCAAAGGCAGTCGCTTAACCAACTGAGCCACCCAGGCGCCCGAGGACTGACTTTTTTTAAAGCACTTCTCCTGGGGGTAAAATGCCATGAAACAGCATCACATGCTAACGGTAATCATTCGTGAAAGGAAGAGTCAATCGATGTGGCAAACTTCATTGTTGTCTTTTTTTAAAATTACCACAGCCCCCCCAGCCTTCAGCAAACACCACCTCGATCAGTCTGCAGCTACCGACATCGAGGCAAGACCCTCCACCAGGAAAAAGATTGCGACTCGCTAAAAGCTCAGACATGATGGCCAGCATTTTTTAGCAATAAACTATTTTTAAATTAGGATAGGCACTTTGGGGGTTTTTTAGACATAATGCTCTTGCACACTTAAAAGAGTACAGTACCGTCTAAACATGACTTTTATGTGCACTGGGAAATTCATTTGACTCACTTTCTTGAAATAATCACTGTATTATGGGCTTGGACCTGAACCCAGAGTCTCTGTGAGGTATGCCTGAATATGGCATCTCGCAGTGTCTTACAAGTATATGTGAGTCTTCAGTTTCCTCTATAAAAATTTCTGTTTCAAACAAGTTGCCAATCAGAGGAAGGGGGAGTGGAGGGTGGCTCTGGTCAGAGAGGAGTGGAGAGGTTATCCATTTCTCCCGAGGTCAGCCTCGGAAGGGGTTCAGGTAGGGGAGGGACCTGGCCACGTTGGCATTTCTGAATGAACCTGGCTGCCGTAGGAGAGACTGGGGTTAGGGTGAGGCTTTTAGGGGGGTGGCAGCCCAGCGCCCAGGGAGAGGAGCTGGGGCAACTCCCGGATCCTAACTTGCTGGTGCTTCTCCTGTGTTTGGCCGCACAAGTCTGGAAAGGGGCTTTGTGTGCAAGGAAGGTGTCCTGGCTCCAGCCTCGTCGTTCGTGGGGGGAAAATGGCTTGATAATCACCCGTACGCCACCATGAGTCCCTCAGAACACATTTTACTCCGTTAATATGTGTCATTGACCAGCCCCCAAGTCTTGTTTGGGGTGTGGATTACACAGGTGTAGACAGGTGTCAAAATTCATTACCTGTGCATTCAGAACAGGTACATTTATGTGCTTATACTTCAGTAATTAAGTATCTTCCATCAAATCATAACGATAATAAAACAGCTCATATTTATTGAGCCTTTACTCTGTGCCAGGCTCCATGCTAAGCACTTTCCAAGTGTCAGTCCATTTGATCGGCACGACAGGTCTGTGAGATGGGTACTTCTGTGGGTATTTTATAGATGGGGCAATGCTGGTGAAACCTCTGGTCCGTGGTCACAGGGCTGCCTCGTGGCAGAGCAGTGATGGGCGCCCAGCACAGGCTGACTGCGGAGCTCAGGTTCCTCTGAGTTCCCAATCGTTTTGCCGGGGCCTTTCCCTTGATCCTGATGGACCGATGATACACTGCAGCCGGTGCGGTCTCCTTGCTGAGGGCCTCGGACCACGTGCTAGTTCAGAGAGCCCCGCTGTCGTCAGATCTTGGGGGAGCCCAGATCCAGAAGTCCGACCTTTGATTCAGGAACAGAGCCACTGCAGGAGAGCCCGGGCTGGGCTTTCTTGTCCGCTCTCATCCACATCTCCAGCCAGCTGGGGATTAACCCCCTGCTGTTATCAGGAGAAACAGAACATAGGATGCTTACTGCAGTCGGCTCTTGTGATGGATGAGGGCAACAAAGTAACCCGCGGTGGGAGGTTCCTGAGCCCTTGCGCACAAAGGACAGCGCAACTGGCTGTTTCTGTGGCGTCACGTGTGGGGCGGTCTGGGCGGGCAGGGGACATGCAACTTGAGACCTGTAAATAATCTCCTTATGTCAGGGTGTCTCTGAAGCCCCCCTTTCCCTCTTGCAGAGAGGATTCCGTGATAAGTCAGAAAATGGCTGCCTAGTTTGTGGGTCCCTGTTAGGATGCTCTTAGTCCCAAGTAACAAAACCTTGACATCATTTGGCCAAATGGCAAAGAAATTTAACGTGTCTTAGATGTCCATCAGGCGGTGGCCGTCAGGTGGGGTAGGATCAGCAGCTCAAATGTCTGTCATTAAGGACTCAGCTTCTCAGAGTTAGCTTCATTCTAGTATGGAGAGATACAGATCTAGATATATAGATATAGATAGATGTATGCCTTTTGTCCCAGGATGGCTGCCAGTGACAGGGCCACTTGCTTTCTTGACCGATGATACACTGCAGCCCGTGGGGTCTCCTTGCTGAGGGCCTCTGCTACACCCTGGAGGGCGCGTGGGCCAGAGCCGCCTCCTGAAAAACACCCCGGCCATTCCTGGGGGAAGAGAGATACCTGTCTTCTGCCTCTAGGAGAGAGGGGGGGAGAAAAAGCCCATCCCTCATGGGTTATAAATACTTCCTTTAGTCTACGATCGATCCCGCTTAGGTCATGTCCCCCCCCTCTCCAGGCCAATCAGGTCACCTGAGGAATGCCACACCTTGATTGCCTATGACCAGTTGGGGTCCCTTATCCAGGAGAAAAAGGAATGGGTACGGAGCAGACAGCCAGATGCCTGCCACAGCTGGAAAGGGCCTCCAAATTCAGTCCCTGACCCAGGCTCACTAAGTTAAAAAGCTGTGTCAGGCCCAACAGATGCTGGCATTTGAGAACACAGAAATCTGGTTTTCTTTTGAAGGAGTAGAGTGATCTGTGTCTAGTTTCTGCCTTCTGCCTGTTCGTCCACCCAGACAAGTAGAGTTGGTCTCCCATAGACCACTTGTCTGTTGGCAGAAACAGCATGCGTTGCCTCCTTTCTCTAGGTTTTTCTTACTTTTTCCTTCATTCTCTGTCCGTCCCTTCCTTCCCCCACTTTGAGGTGTGTGTGGTGTGTCTAGAGCTATGTACGTATCCCTGCAAAATATACACTGAGATTTAAATAAGAGCTTCCAGAAGTGGTTTAAGGCTCCGTATCTCAGTCTGTTTCTTCTGGTTTTCCCCAAACAACAGGTTTTGAGATTGACCAGGTCGCTCTGTGAGTTCCCGTGTGTTGTGTCTGCCCGCTGGACAGCTGAACGTGATGTGTTACCTGTCACTCCTCACGTTTCCAGTCCCCGGTGTGGCACCCGGGTCACCCCCAGCTCCACACCACCACAGACGGCACTCTGTGAACATCCGCATACCTATGTCCTTCTGAGTCCCTGGGGTTTACATCCAGGGGTCATGTTAAGGCAGAAAACAGGTATCTCTCTTCCCCCAGGAATGGCCAGGGTGTTCTTCATGAGGCGGCTCTGGCCCACACGCCCTCCAGGGTGTAGCAGGGTCCAGCTTTCCCCGTTGATTTGTCACCATTTGCTTTTATTCTGCTTCCTAATTTGTGCCAAGCCAGTGAAGTTGGGGTCTCAGATTGCTAGTCTGGCTGAGGGCTACTTCCTGCCTCCTCCTGCACCTGTTACCCGGACTCAGGCCTCCCTCGGCACGAGTGGCCCATCAAGAGATGAAATCAGGCGGGAAGGGCACGGTCGGTCATCAGGGCCACACCCTGGAGCCGGCTGGCCTAGGTTCACATCCTGACCCTGCCATCTAACTTGGCAAGTTGCTCAACCTCTCTGAGCCTGAGTTTCCTTAAATAGAAAATGGGAACAACAATAGTATCTATATCTTAAGATTTTTTTTTTAACTTTTTTTTTTTTTAAAGATTTTATTTATTTGACAGAGAGAGTCACAGTGAGAGAGGGAACACAAGCAGGGGGTAGTGGGAGAGGGAGAAGCAGGCTTCCCGCTGAGCAGGGAGCCCAATGTGAGGCTCCATCCCAGGACCCCGGGACCATGACCTGAGCCAAAGGCAGACGCTTAACGACTGAGCCACCCAGGCGCCCCCCCTATCTTAAGATATTTTGAGGATTTAATGAGATAATACATATAAAGCATTGTGGACAGTATCTAGCATATGTGTGATATGAAAATATCAGCAGTTACTATCACTATCATCATTATTGAGGGTTGTAAGGTGTCTGAACATTCGAATATTTTACCTTCTCTTTTCTTTTAATTCACTGCAAATTGTCCGCCTGTGGAGGCATTTCTGGCTTCTCTCTGCCGGCTTTTTAGGAAGCATGAGAGAGACTATAGTGAAACTTGTAAAAAGACAAATTGGGCCTGGATATACTCCTCTCTCCCACATTTGGGTGGGTGGCATATACTCATTTGCATGTATGTGGTTTTATTTTTAATTTTCTAAAATACGCTATGTGAATTTTTAAAAACGTCAACATTATAAAAGTATGTAAGGTAAACATTGGAATCTTGCTCCTCCTTTCCCTGTACCCCCCTCCAATCTCACTTCTTGGAGATAACAATCATTGTAAACAGTTCACAGTGTCGCTGCCATTTAAGGGTCCTATTAAGGGTGCGGACCCTGGAGCCAAGTGACCTGCGCCTGTGTCTTGGTTCCGGCACTGACTGGCTGTGTGACCTAGCGCATTAGCTCGCTGTCGCCTTCATAACAAAGCGTTATCATAGCCTGGCTGGTTTAAATAACGGAAATTCATTTTCTCCAGTTCTGAGATTTCCAGTCTAAGACCAAAGTGCTAGCAGGGTTGGTTTCCTCTGAGGCCCCCCTCCCTGGCTTGTAGGCATCTGCCCAACTGCACTTGTTCCTCTGCAGGCACATGGGGCCCACTGTCTCTCTGTGTCCTAAGTTCTCCTTACCAGGACACTGGTCAGATCGGATTAGGACACACCCTAATGGTTTCCTTTTAATTTACCTCATTAAAGGCCTTAATCGCCAAACTCAGTCACATTCCAAGGCACTGGGGTTGGGACTTCAACATCTGACTTTGACATCCTGTGCCTCACTTACCTCCTCTGTAGAATGGAGACAGTAACTGTATCTAGCTCAGTGCACTTAATGAGTGTATGATATATAACGTGCATGTAAAGTGCAGTGTTATATTCGTGTCTGCCCTTCTCTTGATGTTGGAGTCGCTGGGTCCACGGATGTGCATGGTTTTAATTTAATAACTGACAAATTGCCTTCAAAGAAGGTTCTGCTAGTTAGTACCCCCACCCACAGGACAAGGACCAGTTTTTTCTTGCCTCTTGGTTTTTGTTTTAATAATGGAAAAATTTCAAACATTTCCAGAGGTAGAAAGAAGAGCATACAGAGCCCGCAGGTACAGGCTTGTCACCTGAGCCTGTCGTTCCTGGCACATGGCCAAGCACGCTTCATCCATCCCCCTGCCTTTGGATTATTTTGAAGTAGTTCTCCAACATCGGATCGTTTTGTTCGGGAGGGGTTTAAACACCACTCTCACAATGCGCCTGTGCCTTATGGAAGAGAGGAGGCTTTTTCCATAAAATAACCCTTGATTCGTGTGGTGCTTTCCACTTTCCAGGTGCATCTTCTCCCTTTGTTCTCAGATGCCCCTAAAAGGCAAGTGAGACAGGTGTATCTGTCAGGAAAACAGCATCTAGGTATTTCTGGGTATTTTAGGCAGAGGGAATTCGACATAGAGAATTTGGTTAAATGAGTAATAGAGGAACAGGGGAACCAAACAGGGACAGGGAGGCAGTCCTGAGACTAGACCCAGAGCTGGAGGAACACAAGGGGGCGGTGGTATTACTGGAGCCCAGGGCAGTGGGGGTGGAGGGTGAGAGGGAGAAGCACCTCCATTGGCTGAACTTAACCAGGAATCCTGGGAAATGTAGACCCCTGTGATTCAGAGCAGGGCCGGAGGTGGACAGGCAATGGATCAATCAGGGAAATTGATACCCATTTTATAGATGAGGAAACCAGAGCATCTAAGTGGCCTGGTCAGGGGTGCTTTGCTTGGTGACAAGCACCATCCGGGAGCCTGGACTCCCTTGGTCTCCCGGGAAACCTGAGGCAGCTCCTCCGGCATCGCCAGCCAGCTGCTAGTCACTGCTGCCTGGGACGGGCCTCCCTTGGGAGGCTCAAGGCCATTTGCCCATGGTTACAATTTCTTCCCTTGCCAGAGGGAGCCTCTCCAAGCTCCCCCCACCCTAGGTTCAGATAAGACACTCCCTTTTGTTCCTGTCAGAGGACTGGGTTGTGCGGTGACCTGAGAAAAGCCTTCCTGAGGACTCTGTGCCTACAAGCAGAGCTGCACCCTCCTGGAGCTGCTACCTTTGTGAAGGTGGGGGGAGCCTAGGGACCACGGGCCGTGCCAGATAGGCAGACGAGGGAGTTAAACAACAGTGCGGGAGTGAAATAAAAGAGTAGGCGGTCGGGGCGCCTGGGTGGCTCAGCCGTTAAGCGGCTGCCTTCGGCTCAGGTCATGATCCCAGGGTCCTGGGATCGAGCCCCGCATCAGGCTCCCTGCTCGGCGGGGAGCCTGCTTCTCCCTCTGCCACTCCCCCTGCTTGTGTTCCCTCTCTCGCTGTGTCTTTCTCTGTCAAGTAAATAAATAAAATCTTTAAAAAAAAAAATTATACATCAAATGTTAAATGTATAGGGGCGCCTGGGTGGCTCAGTCGGTTAAGCGTCTGCCTTCAGCTCAGGTCATGATCCCGGGGTCCTGGGATCGAGCCCCACATCGGGCTCCCGGCTCCGCGAGGAGCCTGCTTCTCCCTCTCCCACTCCCTCTGCTTGTGTTCCCTCTCTCTCTGTCTCTCTCTCTGTCAAATAAATAAATAAAATCTTAAAAAAAAAAAAAAAAAAGAGTAGGCGGTCAGTCCTCAAGAGAGCCCCCAGTCAGAGATGATGAGGATTGCTAACAGTAACTGGGCCCTTCTCGTAAAGCAGTCCTGTTTCAGGGACTTCACACTTCACGTAGATTGACCTCCCTAATTCTCACAGTAATCCTGTGAGGTCAGTACGACTAGTAGTCTTAGAGGAGAGAAAGAGAGTTCGGTACCTTGCCCAAGGTCACTTGCCCAAGGTCATGCAAGCTAACATTCCTGGCGATCACCTATGCTGGGCTCTGCTCTAGAGCTTTACATATTAACTCATTTTTAAAAAAGATTGTATTCGTGGGGCGCCTGGGTGGCTCAGTCGTTAAGCATCTGCCTTCGGCTCAGGTCATGATCCCAGGATCCTGGGATCGAGTCCCACATCGGGCTCCCTGTTCGGCGGGGAGTCTGCTTCTCCCTCTGACCCTCCTCCCTCCCATGCTCTCTGTCTCTCATTCTCTCTCTCTCAAATAAATAAATAAAATCTTTAAAGAAAAAAAGTGGAAAAAAAAAAAGATTCTATTTGTTTATTTTTAGAGAGAACACGAACAGGGAGAGGCAGAGAGAAAAATTTGAAGTAGACTCTGCCGCTGAGCGTGGAACCTCACACGGGGCTTGATCTCATGATCCTGAGATCATGACCTGAGCCCAAATCAAGAGTGGGACGCTCAACTGACTGAGCCACCCAGACACCCCTACAAATTAACTCATTTAATGTTCATGTCAACCCTGTGAGGGAGGCGCTTCTGTTATTTCCATTGTACAGGTGAGGTAACTGAGGCACAGGGAGGTTGAGTGACTGGCCAAGGTCACATGGTAGAACTGCGATTCAGACTCAGACAACCCGCGTTCTGACTCCACGCTCTTAGCTGCCACACCGCACCGAGTCAAGGATGAGAATTACCATTTGCTTGCAGGGTGCTTTGTCCTGTACTTTTTCAGATTTTGTCTCCTTAAAGGAGAGACAGATCATGGTAGCCATTTGACGGGCAAGGAGACGACCAGGGTGAAAGAGGCGGAGGGCAGATAGCAGCCGCGCACGTCCCCAGCATCACAGCAGATCCTGTCTAAGTGCTGCACACAGGGCTTATCAAAGTGCCCTCCCAAACCCTGTGAGGTAAATACTCACAGAGGAGGGACCTGAAGCCGCCTTGTTCAGAGCTGGGAGCTATGCCTCGGTACTCGGGTCCTGTGCTGTCAACGACCCTCTGCGGATCTCCAGGGAAGTCAGTCAGGATCATTCACGGGACGTTGACTGTGTGCTGAGCACTGTGCTGGTGCTGAGAAAACAGTGAACAAAACTGGCATCGATAGTCATCCTGCCTCGTGGCTATGACAGGATGTGACAGCTGGAGCCACAGCAACCATCTTGCAACCATGAGGAGAAGCTAAAAATGATTTCAGAAGCACACACTTGGGCTTCTGACATGTGGAGCTGTTGAAGCATCCCAGAACTGCTGAGTATCTATTACTTATATTCCAGGCTGAGATACAAAGTATTTAGAAACCAGTATGGCACAGGCAACAGGCAATTATAAGGGATGGCAGCTGGTGAACACTGCCAAACGTTTCTGCTCTTTTATCAGGAAGCCCCTCCCTGCCCCCCCCTTCTAGCAGATTTCTCAGCTCTCAGCTAGAAAAATTAATGTCTGGTTTTTTCAACATCAATATTGGCAGGTAAGCACAGGAGAATAGGTTTGGAATGTTACGGGGAGGCCAGTGAGAATGTTTGCTCTGGCTTAGGAAGTGAGCTTCGCCTTCCGCTCAGGCCTGGCCCCAGGTGTTTTTCTTCATGCCATGGACATTGGTGCATTTACTCATGCAACAAGATGGGAGAGCCAAGAGGTTAGAAGCATGGACTCTATAGACTTAGCCAGCAGGATTGGAACCCAGCTTTGCCATTTACCAGCAATGTGACCTTGGGCTTCAGTTTTCTGGTATATAAAATGGAGATGGTAATAGTACCTCTCAAAGGATTGTCGTGCGGAGCGAATGGGTTAATATGCATAAAGCTCATAGAACAATGCCAGGCGCATTGTAGACCCATATAAATGTCAGGCAGTGTGATCATTCATTCTCCCATTCACCGGATGCCGACGAGCATCTCTTCTAGGTGCCTGCTCCCCCAGGGAGGCAGGAGAGGGCAGGGGTGATGCCTGCTCCCAGGAGCTGGTCTTGCGGAGGGCAGATGCGTGTACGCGCAGCACCCAACAGGAATGCCAGGTAGGATAGGCCAGACAGGGAGGGCCCCAAGGGCTTCCCAGGGGCGGGGGGCAGTACCAGATGGGGGGGGGGGGGTCAGGGAAGGCATCACTCAGGAGGCAGCTTGGGAAGCAGGCCTCAGGAAGAGGAAGGGTTAATGTGCAAAGTGCAAGGCAGTTACTCCTGGCAGAACCCAAGGCTGAGGCCAGGAGGCAGGGATGCCGCGCGTGGTTGGGAATTAGTTGGGAGTCCTGGGGGTTTTTGGCCTGTGAGTTACAGATAGTTTGCATAGAGAAATCATCTTTGAACCCAAGTTTAAAAAATAAAAAGATCATCTAGAGTTGGCAAAACCATTTGGTCATGGGGAAAGGTCTTTGGAAGAGGAGATCCACAGCCTCCATTTTGGTAATAATGGAATCAATTATTGGGCACTTAACTGGACACCAGGCCCTGTGCTTTATATTTATTCCTCGGTGAACCCTCCCAGCCTCCTGTTAAGTTAAGGGTGGCATTCCTGTTTTCTAGAAGAGTCACTCGACCTTCCCATGCGTTCAGTCATTGCCCCTTTAGTGTGTGTGTGTTGAGCACCTGCTACCAGCCCAGTGCTGTTCTGTGTGGTGGGGAGTGAGTAGAGAGTCCACATTTTATGGAGCTCATGCTTCTGGTGTGGAGGATGGACAAGCCAACTCTTAAATGGAGAAGTGAGGGGCGCCTGGGTGGCTCAGTTGGTTGGGTGACTGCCTTCGGCTCAGGTCACGATCCTGGAGTCCCGTGTCGGGCTCCCTGCTCGGCGGGGAGTCTGCTTCTCCCTCGGACCCTCCCCCCTCTCATGTGCTCTCTTTCTCATTCTCTCTCTCTCAAATAAATAAATAAAATCTTAAAAAAAAAAAAAATGGAGAAGTGAATTGAAGCCAAGCTTTCTCCAAAGCCAGTACTCTTGACTGAGATTCAAGATGCTGCTGTGAAGTGGTTGGGGATACAGACTCACATCCAGCCTCATCTCCTCCTGGCTCTGTAACCTTGGGCTAATGACCTCCCCTCACAGAGCTTCAGTTTCCTTATATGTAAAATGAGGATCCGGGTAGGACCTCTACCAGTCAAGATTGTGGTCTGCTACATGTAACAGGAAGCCAGCAAGCAGTAGCTTAAATAAGGCAAGGTTTTTCTCTGGCACATAGGAAGGGAAGGGAGTATGGGTAGACTGGGGCAGGGCCACTGGCTGGGAGAGTGGGCTCCCCTGACTCCTTGCCCCCGCCGTCCTCAACATGTGGCTTGCAGCCTCTGATCACAAGATGGTTACCTCACCTCCAGGTATGGTGTCCACATTCCAGGAAGGAGAAAAATGGAAGGCATGTGCTGGCTGAGCTTAGTCCTTTCTACTGGAAAGCAGTAGTTTCACCAGAAGACCTCCCGCCCACCCCCAGCCGACTTCCACTTAACCTCTCACTGATGAGAATGGGACACAGAGTTAGCCCTAGCTGCAAGGGAACCTGGGAGAGGGAGCTTTTTTTTTTTTTGGTAAGATATTATTTATTTATTTGACAGAGAGAGACACAGCGAGAGCGGGAACACAAGCAGGGGGAATGGGAGAGGGAGAAGCAGGCGTCCCGCGGAGCAGGGAGCCCGACGTGGGGCTCGATCCCAGGACCCTGAGATCATGACCTGAGCTGAAGGCAGTCGCTTAACCAACTGAGCCACCCAGGCGCCCAGATTTTATTTATTTATTTGACAGAGAGAGACACAGTGAGAGCCGGAACACAAGCAGGGGGAGTGGGAGAGGGAGAAGCAGGCTCCCCGCTGAGCAGGGAGCCCGACGCGGGGCTCGATCCCAGGACCCTGAGATCATGACCTGAGCCGAAGGCAGACGCTTAACGACTGAGCCACCCAGGCGCCCTAAGGAGCGGGCTGTTCGGATGGGCATCCTGCTGCTACAAACGAATTCAGACTTCTCTCAGGGAAGGAGGGTGGGCTTGGATTTGAACAACACTGGAGGCTCCGCCGTGCAACCACGAGTATGAGGCCCTTGGCACCTGGAGCAGCCCCCCGGTGGGGAGCGTGACATAGTCTCCCACTGAGGTCCTGAGTTCTTGTCGTGGAGAAAGGACACCGCCCTGTGTTCCGTCTCCTCATCTGCCCGTCAGGAGTGAGGTTCCTTGCCTTCGTGCCTCCTGAGCAGCACCTGTGAGTCTATGAAACCCTGGATGGGAAGGACTGCAAGGTACATCCTGCCCTGTAGGAGGGCTGGGGCTGGCTTTTGTTTGGAAAGTTGTCTCTTTTTCTTAAAGCTGAGCCCAGCCCCGGCACCTGATGGTCGGGCCAAACATAGTGACCTGAGATGGCTCATTTATTCGTATCTCCGTCCCACTCGGGTCTGAGGAGCGTTGGGGCGAGAGCAGGAGTGACAACCGCATTTCTGTGACCGGATCTGGCACAGCACCCTGTACCCACCTGGTATCCAGCTTCTTAGGACTAAAGGCCGTGGAGCTCCGCTTCATGTGAGGAAACGGCCAGATCCTCTCTAGTCTGTCCCCTTCTCTGTGCCAGTGCTGTCCCTGTTCGGGGCCATGCCCCCCCCCCCCCCCCCCCCCCCCCCCCCCCCAAGGGATGGCTACCCAGCCTCCTCATGGGACTCTGCTGCTTGGTGGGTTCATTACCTATGGGGCATTCGGGTGGGGTCACTGCCTCCAAACACACTGGAGCCTTTGCACCTACTGCCTCTGTCCCCCTCCACCTGCCACCACCCCTTTCGTGAAGCCTTCCTTGACCCCCACTGTGCAGCACCCTGTTCTTCCTTTTATCCTTTTACCCTTTATCCTCTCCTCGGCTAGCTTTGTGCTGACGCGTGTACTTGGTAAAGGCACTCACTCAATTCATGCGTGTCTCCCTTCTCCGGCCAAAGGGCAGAGAAGGGCCTACCTCGTTCCCTGCTTTCTTACATAGCTGGTTCCCAGGAAATATGCGTCTAGTGAATTGGAAATCAGCTACATGAATGGAAACTTCCTGCTTTGTCTCCCTGGTTTTGAAAACCCATTCGTTAAAGGTAATTTGGGAGACTACAGGAAGGTAGAAAGAGCACATTTTCAAAAATCACTGGTAGTCCCAGCACCAAGAATTAACCCCAACTGACATTTTTGAGCATTTTTTTTCAGTCTTTTTTCTATGACTGCATCTGCACATGTATAACGTCCTAAGGTTGAACAGTGAGACGTGCAGTAATCTATTTAGCCATTCTCCTGTTGTCAGACATTGGGTTTGGTTCTCTCTTTTTGCTTTATAACCAATGCTATAAATGTTTTTCTTCATTCCCATTGTTTCTTTGGGATCAATTCCCAGAAGTAGCATTACAGGCTCAGAGGTTAAGAACATTTTTAAAAGCTATTGCCAGATTGCCTCTAAAAAGGTTCCATCAACTGTGAACATTAAAAAAAAAAAAAGAAAGGAAGGTTGTCCTTGGGGTGCCTGGGTGGCTCAGTCGTTAAGCGTCTGCCTTCGGCTCAGGTCATGATCCCAGGGTCCTGGGATCGAGCCCCGCATCGGGCTCCCTGCTCCACGGGAAGCCTGCTTCTCCAACTCTCCCACTCCCCCTGCTTGTGTTCCCTCTCTCGCTGTATCTCTCTCTGTCAAATAAATAAATAATCTTTTTTTTAAAAAAAGAAAGTTGTCCTAGGAATGAGTGGCTGATTTCCTGGTGTCCTGGGCTCCTGGAGAGCCATTGTTTTAGGGTCCTGAGGGCCCAGTGCCCCCTTCCAGCCCTTCTGCCTTGGTCTTAGTCCCCCGGGCAGGGGATGTTTGATTACGGTGTTGTGCAAACAGAGCTGCAGGCTTTCGCCATCTGCCAGCTGGTCCTCAGGCTGACAAGAGGCTTTGCACCTCATAGTCAAGGGTCAGGACTAGAGTCTTTCTAGAGCTCACTGTGGGATCCCTGCAGGGGCAGAGCTAGGATGCGAGCTAGCATGGCCCCGAGCCCCTCTGCCCTGTAAGGCCTCCTCCGGGCGGGTGCGGGTCCTTGCCCCTCTGTCCCCCAGCCGCCATGTGGTGAGCTGTCCCAGAACTGCTGCTGTGAGTGTAGCCCCCGCTCTGGCCACCTCCCCTGGGGCCAGGAGGAAGTGCACAGTCCCCCAGCGTGCCCAGGATGTTTGTGTTTGGCTGGCCCGGTGAAGTGGCTCTGCCGCTTCTGGGAAGTGGAAACCTTTCTTACAGGAGAGAAAGTGAATTTTGAGCCAGGGGAGTGACAGAGACTGGGGTGGCTCTGCGTGTGTGTACGAACACACACAGGTCTTCAAGGAGGGGCTTCCCTGTTTCTTAGCCATTTTATTTATTTGCTTGAGAGAGAGCTGGCGGGGGTGGGGGAGGGATGGAGAGGCAGAGGGAGAGAATCTCAAACAGACTCTGCACTCAGCACGGAGCCCGTGATCCTGAGATCGTGACTTGAGCCGAAAGCAAAAGTCAGACGCTTAACCTACTGAGCCACCCAGGCGCCCCTCAAAGAGGGTCTTATCTGTTTTTTTAAATTACACATGGAATACAAGAGTACAAGTTCATTGTTTAAAATGAACGGATACAATGCAAAAGACTTTAAAAGACTTTAAAACTTTGTTATTGTGAAATACAACCCTTGCACCAAGAAGTATGTAAAATGTAAATACACAGTCCAGTGAACAATGATAAAGCAAGCGCTCATGTAACCCCCACATCAAGAGAGAGAATCTTGCCAGTACCCCAGAACCCTCTATGTACCCCTGCCATCTGAACCCTCTCTTTCTCCACCAGACTTCCGTGGTCACCATTTCTTGCTTTTTTTTTTTTTTTTAAGATTTTATTTATTTATTTGACAGAGAGAGACACAGCGAGAGAGGGAACACAAGCAGGGGGAGTGGGAGAGGGAGAAGTAGAGTCCCCGCTGAGCAGGGAGCCCGATGCGGGGCTCGATCCCAGGACCCTGGGATCATGACCTGAGCCGAAGGCAGATGCTTAACGACTGAGCCACCCAGGCGCCCCTCAAGTCAGTGTTTTACTTGGTAAACATGTCTGAGACCATGCATCCCTGGCTGCTAAGCACCATGGCGGACAGGGCTAGAAAGGTAACAGCTTTATTTTGAGCAGGGGGCAAAGACAAGGCAGCACTTTACAGCTACATTGTAACTAGATCCTGTATCCATTTCTTGCTTTTTGAAGGTTTGTTCGCCTAGGAGAGTAACCCTAAGTAAGTAACATGGTTTCATTCTGCCTGTTTTTTTGTTTTTTTTTTTATTTGAGAGAGAGAGTGAGAGAGAGAAAGAGCACAAGAGGGGGAGCGGGAGAGGGAGAAGCAGGCTCCCGCCGAGCAGGGAGCCCGATGCGGGACTCAATCCCGGGACTCCAGGATCATGACCTGAGCCGAAGGCAGTCGCTTAACCAACTGAGCCACCCAGGCGCCCAATACTAATTTTTTTAATTGTAAGAGAGAGTATGCCGTTCTTCTGAACTACTTCTGAATACATTCTTGGGAGTTTCTGAGTTTATTCTCTGATTAAACCAGCCAATTTCCTTGTAAGATTCCACTTCAGGGTGGGGGTGAGACTGGACAAGACCGGCGTAAATCCTTCCTGGAATATGAGAAATTAGGGGCCCGAACATTGCCACACGTGCCAGTGGTTCTTTTACTCAGCAGACAGTTTGGGATCTGCCTCCTACATTTTTTTTTAGAATAATCTTGGCCAATTCCTTAGCCTCTCTCCCTGTAGATGCTGGGAACTTGGAATATGGAAGAGAGTTAGGAGGGACCAGGCAGAGGCTGCCTGGCCTAGGACACATCCTCAGTGGTGAGTTAACATGGGACTGTGTCTCAGGGGCCAGAAATAAGCAGAGCTATGTCCGTCTGTGTGTGCACATGTGTGAGAGAGAGACACACCCAGAGGGACACGCATAGGTGTGAACAGGGACGTAGAAACATGGGATAGCGATGCAGAGAGATGGGGTCGAGATGGAAATAGGGACAGGGACACACAAACAGGAGACCAGTTGGCTGCTTAACTGGTGGTTTGGCTGGCTGGCTAGGTGGTTGGTAAACTGGATGATTGGTTGGTTAGTTGGTTTTCTGGTTGGCTGGCTAGTTGGTTATCTGGCCAAGTGGCTGACTGGTTCATTTGATTTTTCTTTTGTTTTCTTTCCTTCCTTCCTTCCTCCCTCCCTCCCTTCCCTTTTTTTTTTTTTTTTTTTCAATCAATGGACTCAGCAAAGACTTATGGGGAACTCCCCTGATCTCAGCACTGCTTTGGACCTGGGGAAGGAGTGGTGAACAGTGGGTGCGGGCATTGGGTGTCTGACCACTGCTCCCCGCCCCTCCCCCCACGAGGGAGCTGTGAGTGCAGCTGTGGAGTGGTTCTCGTTGTTATTTTTCAAATCTGAGTAAGGATGTACGCGTGCTTCTTCGGTGCCCTTACCGTGGGGAGTGGTGTCTTAGGGGGTCTTCTCGGGCTCCTCTAGCAGTGCGACAAGGGGCCACTGCGGTCTGCTCTGGTCTGTGCTGGGGCCAGGATTTTATTCCAGGATCCCAGCATGAGCCTGATTTCTGTCTTAAATCACCAAGGGATGGAGACCAGGTATTTATTGAAGCCCATCGTGTTCACAGCTCTATCCTAGCTTTTTATTTATTTATTTATTTATTTATTTATTATATTTATTTATTTGAGAGAAAGAGAGCGAGTGAGAGAGCGCACAAGCAGGGTGAAGAGCAGAGGGAGAAGCAGACACCCCCCCCCCGCCCCCGAGCAGGGAGCCCAATGTGGGACTAGATCCCAGGACCCTGGGATCATGACCTGAGCTGAAGGCAGACGCTTA
>NW_023270459.1:2102617-2140939 GCF_011800145.1 Mirounga leonina | reverse complement strand
GATCCCAGGACCCTGGGATCATGACCTGAGCTGAAGGCAGACGCTTAACCCACAGAGCCACCCAGGCGCCCTGTCCCTGCTTTTTAGAAATGACAGTGGTTCTGGTGGCCGTAGTCACCCTCCTGGTTCCAGTCCTCCCCGTGCCTTTTACCTCACGGGTAGCTTGCCCCTCTGAGTCTCAGTGTTCCCTTCTGTAAACTGGGGAGAACAGTAGGGCCCTCACCCTGGGACGCTGCATGGGCTGAGTAGGGCCAAGTGTAAGGCCAGTGCTTCTCAGTGGGGCCACCCCACGTGTAGCTTCGGGACCGGGACCATTGGAACAGGCCTCCAGTCTGGGCTCCTGGTGGCATAAGTGCCAGTTTTTGCTCTTACTTTTGCCAACTTGTCTCTCAAGACCCCGGAGTCAGCCAGAGCCACGTCCAGAAGCCCTGTTCCTCCTCTCATTCTCTCTGTGACCTTGGGGCAAGCAGTGGCCCCTCTCAGAAGCTCAGTTTCACCATTTTGAAATGGAGGTGACAAGAACACTGCCACAGTGGACCATCAGGAGCCCGGTTCTGTGGCAAGCACTCCACCCTGGCTGGGGACTGGCCCTCAGCAGCCGCGGGGGTCAGGGGCAGGTATGGTGATTACTGCTGGCAGATGGTGCCCCCCAGAATAGCAAGGGTTACTCCCCTCCCCTCGCACCACAGGGAGCCTTTCTGTTTCTGTGTCTTCCCCCTCCCCCTCCCTCCAAAAGCTCCTCAGGTGAGGAGAAGCAGAGCCAGAGATGCCCCCGGCCGGCCCCCAAGAACAGGCTGGAAAGACCAGGACTTCAACAGATGTTCTTTGACAAGGATTCCCTGGCTGTTATTTAATCAAGATTGTCAAATATTGATTTAATCTCCGAGCCCAGCAGATGTGATCTTAGCAGGTTTCGGTGGCAGTTTAGCTGGGATTAGTTTGCAAGTCAGGCTCCATGCTGACAAGACAGCATCTTCTGAAGGAGGCTTGGCCTGGTCACAGGAGTGAGCCCGTCGGGGGGACATACTAAACATTTCGCCACCACTCCAGCCTGGGGCAGCAACAGCCATGGGAGCGGACCCCGCAGCGTTGCCCCCATGCAGTGATAGTGGGGACTCTCAGGGTTCCAGGCAGCAGCTGTTTATCAAAAAGTTTCAGTATCAAAGTCAATGGCACGGCTACACCAGCGCATGTGGCTTGACCGCGGGCCTGGCTAGGGCTGGGGAGATCCCTGTAGGGCCAGGCGGCCACTTGGAGCCGTGGTTGTGTGCTGATGACGTCTCCCCCGAAGGGGCGTCCCCGACCACAGACCCCTCATCCAGCCCCCAGCCAGCGCAGCTCAGTCACATCATCCGAGGGCACAAGCTTTTCTGTAGCTCCTGGGTGGGCCTGGCACGTGTGCCCATACTCCAAGAGGCATCCTTTTGTAATTTTGCATTTCAAAGTCTCATTTGAAGTGAGTAGGACTGTGCCCACAATCGGAACAAGATGCCTGCTCCACATGCGCTTCGGGGGAGGTAGCAACACTCTCTAGTCTCACCCACCCGACCCCCCAGGGGCTCAGAAGGGGCATCTCCCTGTGGCCCTGGCTCTGGGCCTCCAGGAAGGAGGGGGGCTGGCCCAGCTTCTCTAGTTCAAAGCAGGCCACCCTGGGCGACCCGGCTCCTGAGCCCAGAGCAGCCAGGGTTCATGCCAAGGCCACATTTGGCTCTGTTTGCTTGAGGTTTCGTTTTTATTATTATATAAGTAAAACGTTAATAGCTAATACTTGTAAATCCCTGTGTGCCAGGGACATTCGAAGTCTCTACAGTCTTTTTACCTCATGACATCCCTAGGAGTGAAGTGCTGTTATTATCTCATTTTACAGATGGGAAAACCATCCAAGTGACCTGCCCAAGGTCCAGGTAATTAAGTGGCCAAGCTGGGAATTGAACCTGAGTCATCTTGGCTTCTAACCCCCAGGCGACAGCTGCCGCATCAGGAAATCTCCAAGATCTGATAATAAGTCAGAAAAGCAAACTATGAAGCTTGTTTATTATTTTTAAATTCATCTCTCTATATAAGCACATAATTATACAAGCATTTAACCCACGTAACTCCTACCGTACTGGCTCGCAGACTAAAACAAAGAAGGCCAGATTGCTGTTGAAGCATTTAAATGCCGCCTCTGTTTCCCTGAGGAGCATGTGGACACAAGATGGGGTGCCCCTTCCTTCCCTCTGTGGGTCTGGGTGTGAGCAGCTTGCCAGGCCACGGAGGAATCTCCACTTGGAAAGATGAGAAGTTTTCGGACTCCCGGGGCCTCGCCGATGCTCGACTGAGGCGGCTCATCTGTTCTTTTTTTTTTTAAGATTTTATTTATTTATTCATGAGAGACAGAGAGAGAGGGGCAGAGGGAGAAGCAGGCTCCCAAGGAGCAGGGAGCCCGATGTGGGACTCATCTGTTCTAACTCTGCTTTCTGGACGGTCAGGGCTTTCCAGGGGGTGGCTTTCCCTCTGCCCATGTTTCCTCTCACAGGCTCACTTTCACAGCTGAAAACTTAAAGCCCGAGATGCCCCTGCCCTGTGCAGTTGACACAGAGAAAGGTCTGGAAGAAAGTGTGCAAACCCTGTTCACGGGGCTCCTCTCCAGGATGTGAATTTGGGGCAGGCCTCATAGGGGGCCCCGGGAGGGCCTTGAACTTACATGTTTGTAAGAATACAAGCACAGAGGGGCGCCTGGGTGGCTCAGTCATTAAGCGTCTGCCTTCTGCTCAGGTCATGACCCCAGGGTCCTGGGATCAAGCCCCACATCGGGCTCCCTGCTCGGCGGGAAGCCTGCTTCTCCCTCCCTGCTTCTCCCTCCTCCACTGGGTTCAAATCCCAGTGCCACTGCTCTCCTGCTGAGTGACCTTGGGCAAGTTACTCTGCCTCTCTGGACTCAGTTGCGTTGGCTTTAAAATGAGGCCGGTGGGGGCGCTTGGGTGGCTCAGTCGTAAAGCGTCTGCCCTCGGCTCAGGATCGAACCCCGCATCGGGCTCCCTGCTCAGCGGGGAGTCTGCTTCACCCCTTCTCCCTCTCCCATTCCCCCTGCTTGTGTTCCCTCTCTCGCTGTGTCTCTCTCTGTCAAATAAATAAATAAATCTTTTTTTTTTTTTTTAAGATTTTTTTATTTATTTGACAGACACAACGAGAGAGGGAACACAAGCAGAGGGAGTGGGAGAGGGAGAAGCAGGCTTCCCGCGGAGCAGGGAGCCCACTGCGGGGCTCGATCCCAGGACCCTGGGACCATGACCGGAGCCGAAGGCAGACGCTTAACGACTGAGCCACCCAGGCGCCCCAAATAAATAAATAAAATCTTAAAAAAAAAAAAAATTGAGGCTGGTGATTGCCCCTCCATCACAGGGTTTCGTGAGGATGAAATGAGTTAACGTGTGGAAAGCACTTTAGCCTGGTACACAGTGAGCCTAAGTGTGAGCTATACCCATTCGCTTCAGGCCACGTGGGCCTCTTACACGCAGGACACATGGCCTTACCTCTAGCTCGCTGTTTATTACCGCTGCATTGCATCCCTGGAGTAGAGACAGCCAGACGCATTTAGCCCATCCTCTGCCGATGAGCTGTTTGGCTCTTCCCACCACTTCCATATTACAATAGTGTGGCAGTGTGAATGCCCCCACAGCAGAACCACCGTGCACCTGAGTTGCCATGTGCACTGGTGTGAATATCTGAGGGACAGATTCCTAGAAATGGAATTGCTGGATTAAAATAAAATAGTTGCACACCTGATACTTCAGAGCATAATTACAATTCTTTCTCCCCACTCCCCCAAGGAAGGGAAAGAAGCTCTACTTGATTTACACACTTTGAAGAGAACTGGCCTTTCGGGAACTCAGACCCTGGGGACCCTTGCCAGTTTGAGTGGAATGGCTATAAGATTTCAATTAGAAACATCCATTTTCTGGGTTCTTTGACCTTAAATACGAAAGTGCAAATAAAAATACATATATTTGGTCTTCGTCCCCAGTTCACGGCCTCAAGAGCTTCTAAAAACCCTTGGAATTTTCTGAGTGATGTGGTTCATAGGAGCCTTTTTTGTTCTTTAGGATAAGCCCCTTTCAGCGGTACCTGAGTTTATGCTAATGAGGTGATTCTTGGTGGACTCCTGGATAGCTTTGGGATATGGGTTGGTTGCCAGGGAAACCAGCCCTGTGATTAGAGGGCTGGAACTTTCAGCCCCACCCCCCTGACCTCTGGAGAGGAGGTGGGGGCTGGACATTGCCAGAGTCGCCAGTGGCCAGTGATTTAATCAATCATGCCCGCATAATGCAGCCTCCATAAAACCCTAAAGGATAGAGTTCAGAAAGCTTCTAGGTTGGTGAGTGCTTCCACGTGCTGGGAGGGTGGTGCACCTCAAATTCCATGGGACTCGAGACCCTTGTGGACTTCATCTTGAGTATCACTTCATCTGACTGTTGATTTGTATCTTTTATAAGAAACCAGTAATTGTAGGAAAAGTATCTCTCTCAGTTCTGTGAGCTGTTACAGTCAATCACCGAGGCTGAGGAGGGCGTTGTGGGAACCCCAGTTTGTAGCCAAGTCAGACAGATGTGTGGGTAACCTGGGGACCCACCACTTGTGATTAGCATCTGAAGTGTGGGGCAAGTCTGGTGGAACTGAGCCCTCCAACCTGTGTGGCATCTGGACTAACTCCAGGCAGTTAGGGTCGGGATTGAATTAAATTGTGGGACACCCCGTCAGTGTCTGCAGAGATCTGGAGAATTGCTTCGTGTGGAAAACCCACACATCTGGTGTCAGAAGCATTGAGAGTAAAAATCAGATCGGAGTAGTATGCAGCTGGGTGGCCATGCTCAGGGCCTTGCACCTCGTGTTTTGGGCTGATGGAGCAGTCTCTGCCTCGGGGCTTCCTAATGAGATGTCTGGAAGTTCCAACCATTTTGTTTCTTCGGGGAGCTCTACAGGGGTCCTGTGTATGCTTGAATTTCCAGTAGAGGGGAGAAAACAGATTCTTTTAAGATTTTATTTATTTATTTGTCAGGGAGAGAGAGAAGCAGGCTCCCAGCTGAGCAAGGAGCCCGAAGCGGGGCTCGATCCCGGGACCCTGGGATCATGACCTGAGCCGAAGGCAGATGCTTAACCAACTGAGCCATCCAGGCGTCCCTAGAAAACAGATCCTTAACCTGAAATCTGCTGAGCTGTTGCTGACTTTCTAGAGTTTTGTCCTTATGAATTGATCTTTGAAGATATTTACATCATTTGCCTATTCACACAACACGCTCATCTGGGCTCCCACCTCTCATTTACAGTGTAGTGGCAAAAGTGTGGGAGCCAAACTGAGGAGATTTGGGATCCTCGCTGCTCCACCTATCTGCCTGCCGTGTGACGTGGCCACGTGACCTTTGCCTCATCTGTAAAATGGACATGCCAGAAGTCCCTGCTTTATGAGGTTATTACAGCACACGTTCATACATGCTATGTGTGTGTATTACCATTACCTCTACATCATCACCCCCTACCCTGCCTGTGTGGCAGGAACACATGTGGTAGACCCTAGTCCCCTGCAGACTTGGAGCTGCTCAAAGTCCAAGGAGGACCAAAGCTACTCAGAGGCTTACAAATCCAGTGAGCTGGTGGCGCCTGGGTGGCTTAGTCGTTAAGCGTCTGTCTTCGGCTCAGTCATAATCTCAGGGTCCTGGGATCGAGCCCCGCATCAGGCTCCCTGCTCTGCGGGAAGCCTGCTTCTCCCTCTCCCACTCCCCCTGCTTGTGTTCCCTCTCTCGCTGTGTCTCTCTCTGTCAAATAAATAAGCAAAATCTTTAAAAAAAAAAAAAAAATCCAGTGAGCTAACTCCTATAGCACAGGGTGTGTGCAGACCCCTGGGAGCTCAGCAAAGGGAGGAGGGGAGCCATTGTGTCTGGGGTATGGGAGGAAGTTAGGAAGGAGGAGGCAGGGTAAGCCGGCCACACTGGCAGGGAGGACCAGGGGGACAACGCATCCCAGAGCAGCAGTCCCCTGAAATACCTCCTACTGTGGTCCCTAGTGCCCTTCAGACCAGTAATTGTCATCATATGTGACCCTCTCAGCAGCCTCCAACGCTGTGGACCACCTGCTCCTCCCTAGACCACAGCCCCTGCCGGGGCCTCAGGGACACCTGCTCTCCTGCCCCTCTGTGCGGGCCAGAGCACTGGCTGAGCAGGGCTTGGTGCCGGGCCCTCCTTTCTTTGCTCTCTGTTCCTCTGTCCTCAGCCCTGACCGCATATTAGAATCAGCTGGAGGGCTTTTGAAAGGCTCTCAGGCCTGGTCCCCAGGCCATACCAGCTGATTCAGACTCTCTGGGGGTGGAGTATGAACACCCGTATTTTTACAAAGCTCCCCCGGTGCCTCTCATGGCCAGTCGGGGAGAGAACTACTGCCTTGGACGAGCCCACAGGGCCTTGTACACTGGCCACTTCCCGCTTTCCTGCCCATGCGTGTCAGCCTCGTTCATCAGCATACCTGGTGCATGGCAGGTGCCCTCTCTCGGGATCAGATGGCACCCCACAACCAGCCCTCCCAACCACCCCCCATTGAGAGCAGCCCCTAGCCCTACCCTGTCACAATGTTTTAGTCGTTTAAACTGCTCATCACCCTTTGAAGTTACCTTGTTTTCCGTCTCGGTTGACTTATTTCTGTGGCTTCCCTCTCCTGAAGTAAGTTCACCAGAGGGGAGTGTGGTCTGTCCTGCTCAGGGCTGTAGCTCCATCTACCAAACAATGTAGTAGGTGCTTGAGAAATCTTTTGAATAAATGAGTGGATTTTAGGTGCTTGGCGTTTGTGAAATGAGTGAGTTATACACGCCTGCTCAGTGTTCAGTAAAAGAATAAGGTTTTAGTGCTCTTTCGACCGAATGAATCCTTTGGACTAAATGATTTTTAAGAACGTGATAGGTGTCTGTTGTATGAACACACGCGCACACACACACACACTCCACGTATTACTTTCAGCTTCCTGAACATGCTTCTTCCCGGGGCAGACACACTGGGTCACCAAGCAAGCGCCATTTACCCTCAAGTCACAGACCCCAACTGAGCCAGTGCTCTTCCTGGTCTGAGCGAGGTTGTTATCCCTCCACTCATTTCTCTCTCCACACATACTGTGTGTCAGGCCTGTGCTGGAGATGCAGGCAGTAATAAAGACTCCAGTGCCTCATAAACCTTACATACGGCTAACAGTTCATTACGTGGTGATTTACATACATACATTGATGCAGGTAACCCCAAAGAGAAATGCTCCGAGAGTGCTCTGAGAGCTCAGGTTGGGGATTGAACAAGGTTCCTGAGAAGGGAAAGGCATGTGGAGAAAGTAATGTTTGTCCTGACTCTTGAGAAAGAACTATCTAGGTAAGGGCAATGGGAATGGCCTGTGCAAAGGCCCTGAGGCAACAGGGAGGATAAACAATAAGTGGAACTGAAAGAAGGACATTGTGGCCTGGGCTCCCAGAGCAAGGAGAAGAGGAAAGGAGCCTTGAGGGCCAAGGTGAGGATTTTGAATTTTATCCTAAGATTTGGATTTATACTAAGATTCAAATGTGAATATTGAATCCTGCTGCATGGAAGAGGGCACTTAGGGGGGAGCAGAAGCAGAGGGAACAGGGAGGCTGTTATGTGGTTTAGCCATGTACCTGTGAAATTAGCTGGGTCTCTTGGAAGAACGGCTCTGTCGACTGGGAGTAAAGCAGGCATGAGAAGGCCCTTGGCCCACCCGTGTTGGGACATGCAGAATGACTAAGAAACACACCTTTGTTGTGTAAGCCCCTGGTACTTGGGGTCCTCTGTTACTGTGGCATAACTTAGCCTACCCTGACGATTTCTTTTCTTTTTTTTTTTTTTTTTAAGATTTTATTTATTTATTCATGAGAGAGAGAGAGAAGCAGAGGGAGAAGCAGGCTCCCAAGGAGCAGGAAGCCCGATGCGGGACTCAATCCCAGGACCCTGAGATCATGACCTGAGCCGAAGGCAGACGCTTAACCATCTGAGCCACCCAGGCGCCCCTGCCCTGACGATTTCTGAGAAGGAACAAGTTTTGTGGGTGGGGAGAGATCAAGAGTTCGGGGTGGGAATGGTTAGTTTGCAATGCATGTTGACGTACATACGTGATGTCAAGTAAGCAGGTGGCTACCAGAGCCTGGAACTCAGAGGACCAGTTGGATCTGGAGATATTTTACAGTGTGTCACCAGTGAGGAAAAGGAGGATTGGAGGTCCGGGACTTTGCCCACTGGGCAACCTGGAGGGCTGGTGCTTGAACTCAGGACCGCCTGACTTCAGGAATGAAGCTTCTGGATCATTTGCAACTCTGCCACCTCGTGGCCATCTGGCCTTGGGCACATTACTTCATCTGCCCACTTCAGTTTCCTTATGTTAAAATGGAGATAATATCTACTTCACAGAGTTGCTGTGGAATTAAGGGAGATAATAAATGTAAAGTGCTTAGAGAGGGACCTGGACCATAGAAGGATCACATTCATGGTAGCTGCTGTTACAGATGTTGTTTTGTTATATAACTAAAACATCTAGTGGTGGGAAGTAGAATAGTGGTGGCTTCAGGTCCACCTTAACTCAGACTAAAGTGATGACTACAGCCCCCAAGTCCCCCCTATTTCAGCCCCTTTCACAAATGGTTCTTCCCTCATGGTCACAAGATGGCTGCAGTGATTCCATCCCTCACATCCGCTCAGACTCAGGGTAAGAGGGAAAAGCACAGCCTTCAGCCCTAGGACTCTTGGCAATGATTTCACTGGTTCTGATCCAATTACATGGTTAGTTCCTGAACTCAAGAAGGAGCTCCTCCTCTAGCCCACTGGGTGGGAGTCAGAGAAGGCAGGTTCCCAAAGGGAAATCTGGGCTGTTCTTGGAAAAAAGAGTCATAGAGGCCAGGGAAGCAAACCACAAGTGTCTACCACTGGAAGGCTTATGTTTTTTCCTTCTACTCTGCCATGGGAGGTTCTGGCAGACATCGTGGCTCCTTCACAGAAGAGCAAGGCCCTTCGGAGCCAGAACATTGCGGCTGTAGCACTCGCCTGCATGTCTGCTGTTCCAGCCTCTAGGCTTTGGGGGCCTGATAAGGGAGCACCCTCTCAGCTCAGACTTCCCCAGCTTCTTTACAAGTGACAGTCTGGTAGCATTTACACAGATACGCTATTGGGTGCCTGCTCCTCTAACAGACCCTGACGTTTTTAGGGAGCCAGTGTGGCCGGCTCCCCAAGTCCTCACCAGCCTAAGGGCAATCGGGATAATCCCAGATTCTCAGCCTTCCCAGCTTTCCTTGCACCTGGAATGGCCATATGTGACCACATTCTGGCCAATTAGGCATCAAAGAAAGTCTGTTGAAGTGTAGGGGGAATGTTCTGGCAAACATCCTCCTTCCTGACTAGGGTCAGATGGGTAAGAAGTAAGAACAGTCGTACGTCACCCCTTTCTTTCCCCCCCTCGCCCATGATTCAGTGCGAAGTGTCGCTGTGGCTGCCAGCTCGCTCCTCTGAGGCCAAAAGCCAAAGGTGTAAGCCAGCAGCATACTGAGGGACGCAGAGGAGAATGGGGTGGGGGCAGAGAAAGCGCCTGACATCATTCCCATGTACCAAGAGTGGAGGCACCGTATCTGGTGGCCTCCTTGTGACACAGGATAATGAGAGGTCTTTACTGCCCGAGCCACCAGCGGATGGGACTCTGTTGCCTGCAGCCACAGGCCTCCCACCTGACTCTCCCACCGCCCCTCGCTTCTCCTTGTGCTTCCGCCCCCCCATGTTTCCCCGTCCACCATCCCCAGCTGCCTTCCTTGTCCACAGCACTGTGCATGAGTCCAGGTCCTCTGTTGCCAGCAGCAGAAGCCACTCTTGACAGTCTTGGGCAGAAGCAGAATTTATCAGGGGCTGACCGATCACCAGGAGGCCGGAGGAGCCGGCGTAGAGAAGAGGCAGGAGCCAAGGAACACTGGCGAGAAGACACTTGTGCAGAGAGATCCACGCGGACACCACTCAGCCGCCGAGCCCACCCCTGGCTGTGCTTCTGTAATTGGGGGCAGGGAGAAGAAACAGGAAGGAGAGAACCACAGTGATAGGAGTGGCCAGGACATAGGCGGTATTCTGCCCATTTTACAGATTGAAACTGAGTCACGGTGTTAGTAATCAGCCCGTGGCCTACTAGGATCTGAACCCAGGCAGTCTGGCCCTCAGAATAGGGGCTTCCGCATCAGGAAGATGGGGGTGCTCTTGGGAGCGGGGAGCTGGACAACCTGCAGCTGGAAAGGGACCAGTGTGCAGCAGTCCCCGAATCCCACAGAGGCTGTGGGTATCACTCAGCCTCTTAGTAGCACAGGGCGACTTGGCTACACCTGCTCCTGGAAGGGATCTGTGGAAAGACACTGGGGCCTCAGGAACATCTGTGTGTTTTCACAGAAGAGAGCAAAACAGATGGGGGTTTCTGACTGAGCTGGAAACAAAATGCCATCAGCAGAGCCCATCTGTCGGGAGGTGCTTGCATAAGCAAGTCAGGGTCGCATCTGGGCCGCTGGTTTTCCCAGCCAGCCCCAGTGTGGCCTCAGAGGGCTGATCCTCCGTGCTCTCCCAGGGTGGCCCAGGGGTGCCCCTGGCCAAGCTGCACCCCCCAGTTTGGCCTGGGATCCAGGGCCCCACAGAGTATAGGGGCACTCCTCTCTGGCGAAGCTGCTGCGCTGACCCATCACCAGAGGTCACAGAGCAGCATCCCCTGCCCCAATTTAGCCCACATACTTATTTTGTTGACCCTTACTTGGTTTTTGTTGGTAGTGTTCTTAAGTATTTCTTTATCGGCCAGAAGTACATGCAAGCAATTCCAAAGGTAGCCAGTGGTGTACAATGAAAAGTAAGGCTCCTTCCTTCCCCTACTTTCAAGACACATTTAGATCCTGGGGATACAGCAGTATCTCACCTTCTCATGGGGTGGGGATCAGGAATAAATAAGAGAAAGAAGTGAGTATATTGAGAAGTACTAAGGAGCAGAGTACAGCAGGAGAGGGGCTGGGAGTGGGGGAAAGAAGCCTACTTCCCCTTCCCAGACTGTTAGCAGTTTCTTGAAAATCCTTGTAGAAGTCTTCTCCACATGGTAGTTGGTTGTCGTTGCTGCTGTTGTTTTTGTTTTTCAACCTGGGAAAAGTTGCATACAGTTCAAGATTTCTGATTTCTACTTAAAAATCCAATGCCCTGGCATCCACATCCCCGCAAAGCTTGGTCGCCGGAGCTGAAGTCCACCTGCCTCTATAGAAATGCCTCTGCTGGGGTGCTGGGGCGGCTCAGTCGGTTAGGCGCCTGCCTTGGGCTCAGGTCATGATCCCACGGTCCTGGACTCCCTGCTCAGCGGGGAGTCTGCTTCTCCCTCTGCCCTTCCCCCCGCTCGTGCTTTTTCGCCCTCAAATAAATAAAATCTTAAAAAAAAAAAAGAAAGAAAGAAAGAAATGCCTCTGCTGTCCCACTCACCTGCCCTTGCTTCTGTCTCCCTTAACCAACCTGGCCCTGGGGCCTACCCCTGCCCCCCCTTCTCTGCCCCCTCCCCTGTGTGCCTGCCTGCAACATCTTTAGGAAGATGCTCCCTTGGGAGCTAGGAAGAGGAGTGCACTCTTGCTCCCCACTCCTCCCTTCTGATTCTTACTTTCTCAGATGTACAGGCTCGCCTCACTGTTTTGCTCCATGAATCTGCTTCGTGCTGCCCCCTGGTTCTCTCTCTGCCCGCTTGTTCCGTAACTATGGGCATGAGTTAGGAAATGCCCCCACACACACACACACACATGGCCTTCCCCTTACTCAGAAAGCACCATTAGTCATTGGTGGGCTTCTCTTCATAGGGAAGGCTTCATTGAAGAGTGGACATCATGCAAGGGAGCCAGCTTGGTGAAGAACCAGCGGAAGCATATCCAGATATCCTGGGTGGGGTTTGGTATGTCAGCAGAACAGAAAAGAGGGCCAGTGTGATGGGATCTTAGGCAGGGATGGGGAGAGGCCTCAGGGAGACTGGCAGGGGCCAGAGCCTGTGGGGCTTGTGGGCCAGCAGAAGAATTTGGATTTTATTCTAACGCATTAAGGAGCCACTGGGGAGATCTCAGCAAAGAAGTAACAGGAGCTGATTTACTGGCTCATGGTATCTATTAATCACATAGAGTTCTAGAGACATCCCCTCCCCCAAATCTACCAGTAATCATGGTGACTCATCTGTCATTTTTACTTCCTTTTTGGTGGGGTGGCTGGTCAGGCAGACTGCAGGACAGATAGACAGCAGCCCAGCCTCTACCTGCAGGACTCACAGGGGGCAGAGGAATGTGTTTAATGACACCACAAGGGAAAAGGCAGCCAGATGCTGAAAGTGGAAAACTACATGGGACGAGTGACCTCATTCCTTCCACAAGTGAATAGCGTCACAATAAAGGTGATGGGCATGGGGGAGACATTATAGAAGAGACTTAGAAAATATACCTGCCAAAGTAGAGTAGGGATCTTGTTTTGGATCCTGATTTAAACAAACCAACTCTAAAAGACACCTTTGAGACAATGGGGGAAATGTAATGCAGATATGGGGTATTACATGATATTAAAGAATTCTTGATAATCTAGATGGATGTGATAAAGGTATTGCGGTTAATTTTGAATGGCCTTAACTGCTAGATATATAAGCTTAAGTTTTTACAGGTGAAATGAGCTGATACCTAGGATATATTCTAAAATATTCTGTCAAATAAAAGTGTAGGAGTGGGTGGGTAGATGAATCGGGAATCGTTAACTGTTGTTGAAGCTGGTGGGGTGCTCATCCTGCTCTTCTTTGCTTTGAGTATGTTTGAAAATTTCCATAATAAACAGGTTTTTTTAAATGAGCATAAAGCTGCCACACAGAAAAAGTCTTTCTCTGGGAACAATAACATCACATCTCACCTTTGCCTTCTCTCCTTTTTCAGCATGGCAGGGAGGACAGCCCAGCAGCCTGCTGACCCGCACCCACATCTGCTGCCTGCTCTGTCCCGCTGAGCCACTCATACTGGAAACCCCAGGACCGCACCTGCCTCCTGAGGTTGTCCTGGCTCAGTTGTCCACAGCGATGGTGGAGAACTGGACTCCACAGGCTCACAACCTTCCCGTCAGGCTTCAGGGGCCAGCATCCTTCATCCTGGGACTGGTGGTCCTGAACAATGGCTGAGGGCCAGGGGACCCCATAAAGTCACTCCACAGCTCACGGGGGCCAGTAGCACTCCAGTGCCCGTGGACTATGACCACCTATCGGCCCATCCCCAGTGATGGTGTGGACCTGGCAGCCAGTTGTGGGGCCAGGGGGGCCGACCTCCTCCCGGGGCCACACACAGGGGACTACGCTCCCATGGGATTCTGGGTCCAGAACGGAGGCATGCCCCAGCCCATCGGTGAGAGCCCAGTCAGTGCCGCCACCCGCCCCAGTCCCACCACCCCTGCAGTGCCCAAGATGGGGGTGCGCGCAAGAGTGGCCGACTGGCCGCCCAAGCGGGAGGCGCTGAGAGAGCAGAACAACCCAAGCCCCTCACAGGACGCAGACGGCGCGAAGGCCGCAAAGGTGGCCCATTCCATGAGGAGCATGCCGAACGGACAGCCCCCCGTCAGCGCCGTGGCTCCCTCGGGGCCCAAAGCCTTCCCCCGACTCTCCAGGAGGAGGTCCAAAGACGTGGAATTCCAGGACGGGTGGCCCCGGTCCCCTGGCAGGGCCTTCCTCCCCCTGCGGCACCGCAGCAGCAGCGAGATCACCCTGAGCGAGTGCGACGTGGAGGACACGGGCGAGCCTCGGGGGCCCCGGCACGCGGCGGCCCTGCCCCTCTTCCGGGAGTACGGGAGCACGTCCTCCATCGACGTGCAGGGCCTGCCCGAGCAGAGCTTCTTCGACCTTCTCAACGAGTTCCGCAGCGAGCAGCCCGAGGCCGCGGGCGCCCGGAACCTCCGCGCGCTGCTCCCCGCCGGCCCCGGCGCCCACGTCCCGGGGGGCAGCGGCGGCGCCAAGGCGGACCCCCGCAACGGCCAGCCCGCCAAGGACAGCCTGCTGGGGCTCCAGCCCGCCAAGGAGAAGGAGAAGGCCCGGAAGAAGCCGGCGCGCGGCCTGGGCGGCGGGGACGCCACGGACTCGTCCATCTTTCGGAAGCTGAGGAGCGGGAGGGCGGACGGCGAGGCGGGCCGGGCGCCGGGGGAGGCCGAGGAGGGCCGGAGCGCCCCGGAGGCCGGCCGCCCGTGGGTCTGCCAGAAGAGCTTCGCCCACTTCGACGTGCAGAGCATGCTGTTCGACCTCAACGAGGCGGCCGCCAACAGGGTGGCCACGGCGCAGCGGCGCAACACCACCACGGGCGCCTCGGCCGCGTCCGCCACGGCGGCCCTCTCGGCGTCGCGGGCGCACGGCCTGGGCGGCCTGGACGCCGCCTTCCCCAGCACGGAGGACCTGAACTGCAAGGAGAACCTGGAGCAGGACCTGGGCGACGACAACAGCAACGACCTGCTGCTCAGCTGCCCGCACTTCCGCAACGAGATCGGCGGCGAGTGCGAGCGCAACGTGAGCTTCTCGCGGGCGGCCGTGGGCTCCCCGGGCGGCGGCGGCGGCGGCGGCGGCGAGGGCCGCGCCGCCGAGCCCGCGCTCAGCGCCCACCGCACCAACGCCAGCATCTCGGTGCTGGAGGTGCCCAAGGAGCAGCAGAGGACGCAGAGCCGCCCGCGGCAGTACAGCATCGAGCACGTGGACCTGGGCGCCCGCTACTACCAGGACCACTTCGTGGGCAGAGGTGAAGGGGCGCGCGGGCTGGCGGGCCGCAGCTTGTCCCCGGGGCTCCCGCTGCGCGTGCCTTCCCTGTGTGCCAGGCCCCGAGGATGCAGCGCGGGGGGGGGGGGGGGGGGGGGACGCGGTGCTGAGGATGCAGTGAGCGGAGCCTCATCCAGCGCTTAGCTTGGTGCCTCACACAGGGATGAACTCGCCAAAGCCTCGAGCCGCAGGAGACGATAGGCATTATTTAGCATCTGTGTGCTGGGTTCAGCTATGGGCCAGGCCCTTTCTAGAGCCTGGGGATACAGTATTGAGCAGCTTAAAACTAAGATCTTGTCTTCCTAGCACTTAAGTGGGGGGAAGGCAATAAAATTAGATTAATGTGTAAAGTATATAAGGTGTCCTAGGGTGGCAAGCGCTATGGAGAAAAGTAAAGCAGGGGAGAAGGAAATAGTGACCAGATCACAGGCTGCATTTTCAATAGGGAATGGCCTGGGAGGGCCTCCTAGGTAGGTGCCATTTGAGTACTGGGCTGAAGGACAGAGCTGTGTGGAGATTGGGGACAGTGTTCTGGCACAGGGAAGAGCAAGTACAATAGTCCTGAAACACTAAGGAGGAGGAAGGAGTCCAGTGTTGCTGGGACAGAGTGACTGAAGGAGAGTGGAAGGAGCCCAGGCAGAGAGGTGATGGGGGCAGATCGTGTGGGACTTTGTGGGTCATGGTGATGAGGACTCTTGCCTGCACCCTGAGTGAGATGGAGCCACGAGAGAGTTCTGAGCAGTCGAGGGCCCTGATCCGACTCGGGTGTTCACAGCCTTCCTCTGGGGGACAGACGTGGGGCGATTGGGAAGCAGGGAAACCAGGGTGGAGGCTGCTGCACTAGTTCAGGCAGGAGGTGATGATGGACAAGTCTAAGTTGGGAGCCCATGCGTGGCGGAAGAAGCCAGCAGGTTCTGGATCCCCTTTGAAGGTGGAGCTGTTGATGTTGCGAAGGTGTTAACACCAGGGAGAGATGGGCTTCCTCTGTCACGAGGTTCGTCAGTGCTGGTGGGGCAGTCGCAGGAGACAGCATAGCCTAATGCAGAGGCCACAAACCCAGGCAGCTAAGGGGCCAGGCAGCGACTGAGCAAAGGGCAGTCCCTGCTCAGCCCCACCTCACTGTAGGCATGCAGGAAATGCAGGAAAGCCCATTGTTGCCAGCCTTTTCAATTTTTCTAGATTCTCCTGAAATTAAGTTCATTTTTGTTTTTTTTTTTTAATGTGGATTCTCCTCATTTTTATTTTTTATTTTTTTTTAAAGATTTTATTTATTTATTTGAGACAGAGAGAATGAGAGACAGAGAGCATGAGAGGGAGGAGGGTCAGAGGGAGAAGCAGACTCCCTGCCGAGCAGGGAGCCCGATGCGGGACTCGATCCTGGGACCCCAGGATCATGACCTGAGCCGAAGGCAGTCGCTTAACCAACTGAGCCACCCAGGCGCCCTCTCCTCATTTTTAAATGTTGACAACTGTATTGATTTGGAATTGCTTATAACTGCCAGTGACAGGCTTTAACGACATAGACGTTTATTTCTCCAATATAAAGAAGTCTGGTGGTCAGCAACCCAGGGCTGGTATGGTTTCTCCTCAGCATCAGTGGAATGCCAGCCTTAGCGCATGGCCTCCAGCCCCCAGAGTAGTCTCCTGGCCCAAGAAGGCTGCTGCAGTTCCAGCTGTCTCATCCACGTTTCAGACAAAGAAAAAGAGGAAAGGGTAAGGGCAAAAAGATCTCCTGTCAGCCCCTTTTAAAGAGCTTTCTCATAAGCCCCATCCAACCACAGCTGCTTATTGACCACTTCTATCTACAAGGCAGGCTGGGAAATATAGGTTTTTAGCTAGACAAATCCCCTAGACAAATCCCCCCTCTCTACTCGTAGGGGATTTTTCTTGAAAAGGAGGAAGGGAAGAATAGAATGGATAGGCAGCTAGTACTCCACAGCAACGAGTTAAAAAAATTTTTTTAAACCAGTGTCCTAGTCAAACCTAACAAAATGTCAACTAAGTCATTCAATGGGATTCAGAGTGCGTGCAGTCTCTGGAGCTCCATTGTTGCGAGTCAGACAGCCCAGGGTTTGGGATGTCTGTGTCAAAGCTTATTAGCTATGTGACATGTTTCACTCATTGGATTCTGTATCCTCATGTGAGGAATGTTGGGGTGATTATAGCAGCATCACATGCCCCAAAGCAGAAGCACACAGAAATTGAAAATAAAAGGATGGGCGGGGGGAGTTCCAGGCAGTGGCTAACCTGGAGAAAACTTGAATAGTTGTGAACCTTTATGCACCTGGCAACCTGGGTTAGGGGATAAGTATTTAAAAATTGACAAGGCTGCAGGGAGAAGTGAACAGATCCACAATCAGTGGGAGACGCTGACACGGTCTCTCTGAAATTGACAGATCTAGTAGTCAAAAAAATAAGGCTGAAGAGGATTTGAATAACTCAATCAAAACCTGATTCTACTATATATATGAATGTAGAATCAGGTTTTGATTGGGTTATTTTTTTTTTTTTAAGATTTTATTTATGTATTTGACAGAGAGAGAGAGAGAGACAGTGAGAGAGGGAACACAAGCAGGGGGAGAGGGAGAGGGAGAGGGAGAAGCAGGCTTCCCGCGGAGCAGGGAACCCGATGCGGGGCTTGATCCCAGGACCCCGGGATCATGACCTGAGCCGAAGGCAGACGCTTAACGACTGAGCCACCCAGGCGCCCCTGATTGGGTTATTAATTATATATTATGTTATATATAATTATTAATTTTGTACCTAACCAACAGATAACATGTTCTTTTCAACTCACACATTCTTTTCAACTCACACATGGAAATAGCTACACGAAAGACTGTGGGGAGGATCATATAAGATTGTCCGTTAAAACAGTTCTTCATTGGGCAGGTAATAAGTACTCATCATGGAGCTTCAAAAAAAAAAAGCCATTTCCTTTCAAAAATGGACTTCTTTGGAGCCCTGGAAGCTTATAAATAAATTACTCATTGGTCCTTGTTTATTGAGTGCCTACGGTATGCATTGGTGGAAAATAAAACAAAACAACCCGTACAGCTGTTTCAGGAATGAGCTGCTATCTGTGGAGCAGATAATTCTTCTGTTCTCTGACCAGCTGTGGAGATGGCTTAACCCGGTGCAGGTGCTGGTCTGACCGGTGCCGTTAATTAACACACATTATTTGGGCCTTAGATAAGCCTTTGATTCACTAAGAGCACCTTGTGAGAACAGGAACCATCAGTTAAATATTCAGAGCACTGGGATGGGAAGGAATTCCTGGCAAAGGTTAGATGTTGACCTCGTGGACTTGGGTTAAGACCGACTGCTGGTGGGTTATCTACCACAGGCAGGAAATACTTGGGTTATACATCAGGAAGAAAATGTTTGCCTGGAAGGATTATAAAATAGCAACATGTTTAGAGAAAGAGGGGAGACAGCTGTTATTTAGGGAAGAGAAGAGATTTCCTCTGTGATTCAAAGGTTCCATCACCGCAAGGGAAGAGTAGTTTAAGTGTCCTTTAAGTGTTATAGAAACGTGGCTGGATAAAGGTGATGCCTAGGGGCTTGAATCATGGTCCCTTTTCTCTGACAAACATCATGCCCTTGGATGATAATAGCATTTCTTTCGTGCTTACTGTGTCCCCGGCCCTGTGCTAAGTGCTTCACGCTTATTAACCTATTTAGTTTTGACCACCATTTCGGGAGGCCGGTCCATCCTTACTGATCCCATTTTACTCACGAGAATGCTGTGGAGCACCTTGGCCTGGACCATCCATCCAACCTAGTGGCAGACCCCGGATCTGAGCCCGGCAAGCAGCTCCCTGGAATAGAATCTTCACCACTTCATGGGGCCAGTCAGCAGCTAAGCTAACGATGAACATTTGCAAATCTGGGATAATCATAGCGAGGCTGGGTTCTTACCCAGTGCCAGACCCTGCACTGAGCATTTAATATGTGTAGCTTCATTTCATCCTCACATCCACTCAATGAGTTATGGGTAGCGTCAGGGCCCCCCATTTCTCAGATGAGGGAACTGAGGCTCTGTGACTTGGCAGAGGTGGCACAGTCCGGTCTTGCAGTCGGTCTATCAAGTGTGGCCGTGACCAGGAGGTTTGTGTGAGCAGGATCCCACGGGTCGCACAAGAACCTGCCCTGGGCCTGGCGCATCACCCCTCCCAGAGAGCTTACTCTGAACTCCCCCGCTCTTCCCTCTCAGAACATGCCAATTACTTTGGTGTAGACGAGAAGCTGGGGCCAGTGGCGGTGAGCATCAAGCGGGAGAAGTTGGAGGACCACAAGGATCATGGGCCACAGTACCAGTACAGGATCATCTTCCGGACCCGCGAGGTAGGTCGCATCACCGTTGTTAGCTGCTCACCTCTGTGAGGCCTTAGTCTGCGCCGGGTTCTGCGGGCACGTGCTTCCCCTTACATCTCACGTAAGCCGGTAACCTCCTGAGGGCAGTCCTGGAAGTCCCTCCATTTTACAGAAGAGAAAACTCAGACTCAAGAGAAATTCAGTGACTTGTATAGGATCAACGAATAAGGGGCCAGGCCAGGATTGGAACCTTGGAGAGCCCAAGATTGCTACATGTGCAAGAGGTTCACTCTCGTTAGCATAAGAAATAAAGGGAGAGCCATAAGGGATTCTTTCAGAATCTTGAGATGTCCTGCAGAATAGAGAGAAGGCAGCAAGCCTCGGGCAGGGCAGGAATTGGGGGATCTCAGCCACAGCAGCCACTGCTGTCAACACCGTTCACCTCACAACACTCCCGGTGCTTTCAAGTCTGAGTAGAGAAACCCGTTGTTCTGGGTTGGTCGTAGGTCTTTGCCTAGATTAAATATCAGCTGTGGCTAGGGAACAAGGCCTGCTAGGGGCACCCTGATCAATTAGGGTGAATTGTAATGGACAGAAATCTAGTTCTAACTGGTTTAAGCCAGAAATAGAATTCATTGGTTCATATAACTGCAAATCTGGGGTAGGACTAGCTTCAGGCATAGCTGGATCCAGGCACTCAAATGATGTCACCAGAATTCTGCCCTCTGACCGCTCGGCTCCTCTAAGCTCTGCTTCTTTTCTGCATTGTGAATGTCATTCTCTTTTCTGCCACCAGCAAGCTCTCTCTATGTCATGGGAAAATGAGACTGGTGGCTCAGCTCTTCTGCATCTTTATACGTTCTCCTCCACAGGGGAAATATTTGCTGCCAAATCTGTGGGAGGACTCGGATTGGCTCTGCTTGGATCACATGTGCTCCACTGGGTCTGGGGGCAGGGCAGGACACTGTGATTGACAGTTCTATCAGACCCACCTGGAGGAGGCAGCTGGGGAGTTCTTCTGCCAAAAGAGGGGAGCTGGGCTAGCAAAAACAATAGAGACTTCCAAAAGACCCAAGTAAGGACCACCTTTCCAGAAAGGGGGTGGTAGTCATCTGGACAGGCCCCCCAAAATGGGTCTCCCTCAGCCCTGCCTTGCCCCGTCTCCCTTGTTCCTGGCCTTTGCCCAGACGTGGGAACCCAGCAGGCCGCTGCCGCCAGGGGCTTTGGGTGTGGGGCCAGCCGAGCCTGGACGTCATCCAGACTGGCAGATGCTGTACCAAGGGCCCTAGCCCATCCCCTCATGACGACCCTCTCGCTGAGGAGGAATGGGATGGCACTGAGGCTTTGTGGCAATTTAAAGGAGGTGGCCCCCAAACCCCATGCCCCCGACCACAGGTGGTCACCAGCCCCTCTGCCTCCCAGCCCCCTCCCCACTCTCCTTACCTTTATGGCCAGATGCACACCAGGGCAGAAGGTGAGGTGACAGCTCACACTGCTTCAGATTGTGTCATGACATCCAGGGAACTGCTGGGTGAGATGACAACAATCAAACAGGAATAAATAATATTTGTTACAATGACTCTGATGTTGCCGATCTCCTTAACGCTGTGTCATGTACCAGCTTTACCCTTCGTGTATCTTCACGCACTTAAATGTCCTGACAGTTCCATGGTGAAGGCACCGTTTGCCCCATTTCTGGAAGACGAAACAGGCCCCGAGAGGTTAAGGAACTTGCCCAAAGCACCCTCCGGAGTCCGCCTGTTCTCCGGCCCCCACTCAGCTGCCTCTGGGATCCCGCTGACTCGGCTCAGTCTCCCCGACAGACCCACTGCTGAGTTACGAACTCACCTTGGTGCTAGCGCTGTGGTGGTGGTGGTTTTTATTAATAAAAGTGGAATACAGAGAACGAATTTTTTAAAAAACCAGCCTGCGTCGCACGTACCGGGGCTCCTGAGACCTGGGTGAAGGGATCCTAGGTCGGGGAGTAACATTTTTGCTGTGGTTGCTCTTCAGTAAGTTTGAAACCGGCTTAGTGCCTTGCCTGCTTCCATCCACTTCCGAGCCCCAACACCCACAAAACTTGCCTCCAGCCCTCCCCGGGGTGGGGGTGAGGCTCTTGAGGCTCAGGGCCGCAGGTCTGGGATTCGTTCACTCGGCCCTGCTATCTGCCAGCCCTGCGCTGCTCACTGGGAGCACAGGAGTGAATGAGGCAGCAGAGATGTTTGTGGGACTACACCCTCGTCGGGGAGGCAGGCAATACACACATACTTTAGTAAATCATACAGTGTGGTAAGCGATGACAAGGTAGAAAGTAAAGCAAGGAAGAGATAAGTGTGAGGGGTGGTTCAGTTTTTTTTGGCAGAATGGTCAAGGGAGGTCTCACTGGGAAGAGAACATTTGAGTAATGACCTGAAGGAGTTGAGAGAAGGAGCCATGTGGACATCTGGAACAAGAGCATTCCGGGCCGAGGGAACAGCCAGGGCAAAGGTCCTGAGGCAGGACCGTGTCTGGCACATTGGAGACCTGGTATGGAGTCCTAGTTTGGCCGCCCACCCGCTGTGAACGTGGGCCCCTGGCTTCTCCCCTCAGAGCCTCCGTTGCCCCCTTGGGAATCCCAGTCTCACAGGACCGTGGTGTGGGCCCCGAGGTTACACATACAGGCAGCGCCAGGCCTGGCACTCGGGGGGAGCCCAGTGAAGTTAGTTGGCAGGGAGTCTCCGTCTGCTGTCCCCATGTCACATTCCAGGCAGGCCTTTTTCTGCCCCCACAGCCTCAGCCTTGAGCCCGACTCCTTGTGGAGCTGCCCTACTGGGCACTCGGGCCTGAGGACCTCCTCATCTGGGGTTGAAGGGAGGGCAGCGGCCAGCAAGGTTTGCCTCGCCTCTTGCTCGAGCCCTTCCTGTGGTGGCAGCAGGGCGGACAGTCACGCATCCAGCAGCAATAATAGCTAATACTCACAGCCAGACACTGTCCTAAGTGTTGCGTGTGCGTGGAGCCTTCAGGTCCTCTCAACAGTCTCATGATGTGAGTCCCGTTGTTCCCATTGTGCAGGTGAGGGTGGGAGATGGAGGCCCAGGGAGATCATCATTTGTCAGGGTCCCCAGTGGCAGAGCCAGGACGTGGACCCAGGCTGCCCGGGGCCCGAGCCCCAAGCCCCAAGCCCAGGCTCTTAACCGCTCGGCACCCTGCCTGTTGGGTCGAGTTTGAATTCTGGCTCTGGGAACAGACAGCCCTGGTTTTGGTCCAGCTCTGCCACTCACTGGCCACGTGACCTTGGACAGATGGCTTTGCCTCTGGGCTTCTCGGTTTTTTCATCTGTAAATAGGCTTTGTGCTGTTTGCTTCCCATCTCCGGGAGCGGCCGAAGGTTCTCTTGCATCGGCACACAAGGCTGCAGGGCAGTGAGTGCCCTGGCTGTCGCTCTCCCCCACGAGGTGGCCGTGCCGAGGAGCGAGGGTTGAGCTCACGGGCAGAGTTCTGTCCTCCTGTCCACATGCACAGATCTCAGGCTCCTGTAAACCGAGGTGTGGGGTCCAGAGTGAAGGGCTCAGGCTGTTTACCGAGCCAGCAGGCCGGCCTGCCCCAGATGGCCACCCCCGGCCGCCAAGCAGACAGTCAAGTGGGTCCCCATCTCCCGGCAGATGGGTTGTGAGCATTGGCAGCACTGAGCTTCCCACCAGGGCAGGGACAGACTGGGAGCTGGGCTTTGGCACCTCACGCCTGAACATCAGCACCCCCCCACCCCCCAGCCTGGACAGGACGAGCCCCAGGCCAGGGCTGCCCCGTCCCGAGCCCCTTGCTGGCCTCTCCCTCCCAGTTCACAGGGAACCCCAGCCAGCCAGGGGCGGTCTAGTCTCTTGACCCAACAGGTTCCCCTTAGCCCAGCAAACACGAGTTTTTGACAGGCTTCGGTTTTGTTAGGGTTAGAGGTTTGAATTTGTCTTTTCTTTTTAATTTAAAAAATAATAGTCACTCGGGCGCCTGGGTGGCTCAGATGGTTAAGCGTCTGCCTTCCGCTCAGGTCATGATCTCAGGGTCCTGGGATCGAGCCCCGCATTGGGCTCCCTGCTCAGCGGGAAGCCTGCTTCTCGCTCTGCCTCTCTCTCTCATGAATAAATAAATAAAATCTTTAAAAAAAAAAAATAATAGTCACTCATTAAGAATTTAAGTATATAAGTGTACGAAGTAGAAAAGGGAGAGTCTCCTATTAAGTGAAAAAAGCAAGGAGCAACAGTGTATTGACTAGGACCTCGTTTGTGTTCAGGAGGTAGCTCTGATTGTGTGTGTTTATAGAAATGATCTCCAAAGAGTATTGTTAAATGGGGAGAAAAGCCAACTGTATCTTCCTGTTAAAGATTAAATTTAAATTATTAACTATGCATATGCCTTTGTACAAACACATTTGACACGTGTGTATCCATAATAATGTCTCTTATGTATTGAGCGCTCACTGTATATAATGCTGAGCACTGCACGTGGACTATCTTATTGAATCTTTACAAGCCTGGGAGGTAGGTGCTATTATCCCCATTTTATAGATGAGGAAACAGGCACAGAGAAGTTAAGCATCTTGCCCAGGGTCACACAGCCAGGGAAAGGGTACAGTCAGGATTTGAACCCAGGCAGACAGACGCCTCAGTGACTTCCCAGGAAACGTTCCTGACGGGTGCACCCGCTGCCCAACAGAGAAGGGGATGCATCTGAGTCAGGAGCCAACATTGAACAACCGGTGCAAATCAAAACCTCCCGGCTTACATGGCCTTGAGGTCTTCTTATGGCTCACTTGACTGGTTATCCTCCGTAAGATGATGACAGGTATCATTGAGGGTGAGATCACGCAGGGCCTTTCAGCCTGAGCAGGGTGTATAGATTTTATTTGGAGAGAGATGGGAAGCCACTAGCCCATTCTATGCAGAGGAGAGGTGTGGTCTGACTCAAGCCGCTGTGGGAAAGATGGACCTGGCGGGGGGGAGGGGGGAGCAGCGGGGCGGGAGCAGGGAGACCAGGAGTAGGGCTATTATCATAGGCCAGGTAGGTGATGACGGTGGACAGGACCAGGTGGAGGTTAGAGATGGCTGGCCACTCGTTGCATCCTGCCAGTGCCCTACTTATTATCCCCAGCAGACAAGGAAAGGCTGGGAGCTTTTCAGGTCGTGGCTTTTGGTTAAGTCTTCAGAACCAGAATGTAGAGGGGCCACCTGTCTCTAGTGTGGGAGAAAGAATGAGGTGGAGGACCACGCTTCCCCTTGGGCCCAGCAGAGGGCGCTGTGGGCCAGTGTCAGCAGGATACAAACACCCCGATCCTGTTGGTGCGTTCTTTGAAACCCACTGTCCCAGGGCTTCCCAGACCAGCAGGGCAAAGCACCCGTCGTCATTGCTTTTCATGATCTGTTTCAAGATCATGATAAGAGAGTACTTGTTTATTAATTACTGGGGCCAGAACTAGGAACTCCCAAACACGAGATCATCATTCCATTCCTTCCGTGCATGCCTCTTGCCCAGGTCCTTTTTGGAAAGGGTGGGCTGTATGCTTAGAGGCGACGTCATGACACATTGTTTTTGCCACCTCCTGTGTCAACATGGTCACTTAGGGCCAGCATGTTTTTCCAGTTACCACTGATCCTCCTTAGTCTTTAAACCATAGCCTCAAGTGTGTTCTGGGTGCTTACAACAATCGCCTCAGGGAGGATATTTTTACTGGTATTGCTGCAGACCCCCCATTGTGCTGTCTTGGGGGGCGCTGGAGCTGCAGGGCCTGGCCCTGCCCATGGCATCACCTGATGGCCAGCTCACGTTGTGGATAGAAGCCAGAGCTGGTGCAACAGGCTCACGAAGCAGCTGGGGTTCTCAGGGTAAGCGGGGCGTAAATTGGTACAACCACTTGGAAAACTTCGGTAAAATTGAAGATTAACATGCCAGGTGACTCAGCAGTTCCTCTCCTGGGTATAAACCCAAAAGAAAATGTGTTCGTGTGCACTACGAGGTGCTTCTGTGAGTGTTCCTAACAGCAGCGCTCATAGTTGTCCCAGCACTGGAAGCAGTTTCTGTGCTCAGCGGTAGAATGGATTACATCTGTTGTGGCAAAACATCAGCTCCTCCCAGCAGCGTGGTCGAATCTCGTATGCAAAGCATTGAGAGAAATAAGCCAGATACAAAAGAATACAAACAGCATGAAGCTCAAAAACAGGCAGAAATAAATTGTGGAGTTAGAAGTCAGGGTAGGGTTGCCTTTGGGGAGGAGGAGAAGGGATTTGGGGGGCTGAAAATATTTATCTTTTTGATTTGGTGGTGATTACCTAGGTGTTCACTCGGTGGTAATTCCTTTAGCTATGCTTACATATGTTGCGTGCTTTTCTGTATGTGGATTATACTTCCCGGTTAAAAAAAAAAAAAATTAAAAACCTTCAAAGAAAAAGGTCATGAGTTTTGGAAAAGTCAGGGCTGCATTGGAATCCTGGTTCAGTCACTTAATTTTGGTGACCTTAGAGAAGGCACCTAACCTCTCAGTGCTTCAGTTTTTGTTTTTGTTTTTAAGATTTTATTTATTTATCTGTTGAGAGAGAGAGAGCACACACATGTGTGCACACGGGTGGGACAGAGGGAGAGAATGTCCAGCAGACTCCCTGCTGAGCGCAGAGCCCAACGAGGCCCTCGATCCCACAACCCAGAGAGATCATGACCTGAACCGAAATCAAGAGTCGGACACTCAACCAACTGAGCCACCCAGGCACCCCAGAGCTTCAGTTTTCTTATCTGTAAAATGGAGATAACAAAACCTCCCCTGAACAGACCTATACATCGAAATAGATAATTACTCTTGTACCTGGAATATAGCACCTTCACAAATGGGACTTTGTTATAAAGGTCTGTCAGAAACTGCTTTGTCTGTAAACCTGAAAACCTGACTAACCATAGCTAGAAGACATAGAGGGTTGCTTTAGTTCTCTAATGAGAAGTCTGGAGGTAGGCAACTGCAGAGATAAACTTCTCTGTGGTTTTTTTGTCTCTTTCCTCATGATGATAAGATCATAAGCCACAGCTCCAAACATCTTATCCTCACACCAGTGTCCTTAACAAGAAGAAATGGGCAGGTGGAAAGACTTTCCTTTAACTAAGGGAAACAGATGTCCCCAGAAGTCCTTCCCAAGCTGAATGCCCCTCACGTTTCATTACCTGGAGCTAATCATGTGGCCCACTATAGGAAAAACTTGGAAAGCACCATCTGGGAAAGGGGAATGAGATGGCCGTGATTGGCTGACTCAGGTTTTCAGTCCTGGCTACCCATCAGAATCCTGAGTGGCATTGAAAAGATTATGTGTGTGCGTGAGTGTGCTCACATGTGTGTAAATACACAGCTGTATAAATCTGAATACATAGATGCACACGTACACATCCCTGGGCCCCACCACAGACCAACCATGGTAATACGTTGACACATACTGGAACGAAGGCAGAGTGTTCATTGAGTGCTCGCCTTATGGAGCCTGTTTTATTCATTATACTTCTTACTACCTGACATAATCTGTCTCCCCACTTAAATGCCAGTTGGGTGGGGGCAGGGGTCTTTGTTTCATTCACTGCACCCAGAACAGGGCTGTACTTCGGGGGCGCTCAGTTGGTATTTGGTGAACGGACGAAGGTGTGCTCTCATCAGCTTAGTCCTCCCGGCACCTTTCGGGGCTGTGATGCCGTCACTGTACTCATTTCATGAAAGAGAAGCTGAGGCCCAGAGATTTGAAGGCGCTCATGATCACACAGGGAAGAGGCAGCAAGTTCAAGTCCTGGTCCAAACCCAGGGCTGGCCCTGGGGCCCAAACTTCGGACCATCGCACATGTTGCTCTGAGAACAGGACTCTGTTCCCTTCCTAGGTCCCAAGAGCCTCCTAACCTGCCCTTCTCTCCCTGAAACAGCTCATCACCCTGCGGGGCTCTATCCTGGAGGACGCCACCCCCACCGCGACGAAGCACGGGACAGGGCGGGGCCTACCCCTGAAGGACGCCCTGGAGTATGTCATCCCCGAGCTCAACATCCACTGCCTGCGGCTGGCTCTCAACACTCCCAAGGTGACCGAGCAGCTGCTGAAGCTCGACGAGCAAGGGGTGAGCTGGGGGCCAGCGTGGGGGGCCACCACAATCCATCCTAGTACCTCTTTCTGTCTTGGTCTTTGTTTTTTTTTTTTCTTTTTTTCAGAATAGAAACCCACCTAAGCTAGTTTCAGTAAAAGGAGGGATCTCTTGTCAAATACCAAGGGTGCCAAGAGCAGGGATGTGCCGGGTTCTCAGGAGAAAAATGAGGATGAGACAGCCACTGGGGTGTGTGTGTGTGTGCGTGCGCACGTGTACGTGTTCGTGTTGGTATTCCCTCCCCCTCTCTGCACATAGGCTCCCTCTGCTTCGCCACCCTCCCACAGCTCCCAGAGTGACTTCGAGAATGACAGCTACCTGCAGACCCCAGCTGGCTGACTGTCAGTCCCAGGAGAGCCTCTGACTGGCCCACACTTAGGTCAGGTGTCTGTCCAGAGTCCAGTCCCCTGTGACCAGGGGAATGAGCAAGACACAGAACAAACATGCGATTGGAGGCCCACCCCCTAAAAACAGTGTTGACTGTGCTGAGCCCTGAGCCCTCGAGAATTTCCTTTTGCAGAATCTTAGCCAGTTCCAGGCTACCTGCTATGGGAGCCAGCCAAGGCCACGGTCTCTTACTCTTGAGAGAGTGGTGTGGCCCTCTGTAGAGAGAACAGGAGCCCGCTGCACGGACACTTCGTTGTGCCTCTCTGAAATGGGAAGGAGGGAGAGGGACAACGGGGACGTGCCCCCTGCGCCTCTCTCCTTCCTCTCTGGCTGTGGTGCTGGATGGCTGTGGGACCCCGGCAGCTCCCTGGGTGCCACGGCTGAGAAAGCCCCTTTGTTCCGTTCCCTCTGACGTCCCCGCCGGGCCCGCCTCACAGAGCTGCTCTCGCCTCTGCAGCTGTGCCGGAAGCACAAAGTGGGCATCCTCTACTGCAAGGCCGGCCAGAGCTCGGAGGAGGAGATGTACAACAACGAGGAGGCCGGCCCCGCCTTCGAGGAGTTCCTCGCCCTGATCGGGGAGAAGGTCTGCCTGAAGGGCTTCACCAAGTACGCCGCCCAGCTGGATGTCAAGAGTAAGTGGCACGGCGGCCTCGTGGGGGGAGCCGGGTAGATCGCGGGGGGCCACCACTGCACCCCCACCCCGGGGGCAGAAGTCACAGGGCCTGGTGATAGCGGGGTAAGGACGCAGGGCAGTGGGAGCTCTCAGCCTCCGCTGACGGGGACGTGGATAGTGCAACCACTTTGGAAAACAGTAGGGCATATTCTAGTAAAGTTTGCAGGTGCACCTCCTCTGGGAGTCAGCAGTCGCACTCCCAGACGCGTCCTCTGAGAACTCGAACACACACACTGCGCTGGGACATGTCCTGAGGGTTCATAACCGCCGGCACCTACACGGCGCCCAGCGCGCACGGGCAGAAACGTGGTGTTTCGTGCGGCACAGTGCCGTGTGACAGTGACAGCGATGACAGGAGCCGCAGGCGTTAGCCTGGACGAGGGCCGCGTGCTTGATGGTGAGCGGGGACAGCGGGCTCACAGAGCAGGTAGTGAGTGATGCCTTTTACACAGCAGTTATTTGTAAAGCACACTCGACAGTGTATCGTCTGGGGGGGTCGTTCTTGGGCAGTAGAACTCTAAAGAAGAGCAAGGCGGTGATGGACACGACCACGTTCAGGGTAGTGGTTGCCTCCAGGGAGAGGGTGGATATAATAGAAAACGGTAAGGATCGTGGAGTATCGGTGGCGGTCTGCTTCCTAAGGCGGGTGCGTGATACAACACGTTCGTTCTAGCACTTCTGTACAGACATCTTCTTATATGCACATAAGACGCGTACGTGTGACGAATAGGATGGAAGTGTTTCGTGGCAGTTTGGGGGGGATGGAAGAGCGATGTGGCGGTTTGGGGGCAATGGAAGAGCGATGTGGCAGTTCAGGGGGATGGAAGAGCGATGTGGCAGTTCGGGGGGATGGAAGAGCGATGTGGCAGTTCAGGGGGATGGAAGAGCGATGTGGCAGTTTGGGGGGGATGGAAGAGCGATGTGGCGGTTCGGGGGGATGGAAGAGCGATGTCGTGAAGTCACGTCCTGGCTCCCTGGGGAAAGGACTGACTGCCCCTGGTCCTTGGAGGGGTGCGTTGCTGGGTTCGTTGCTCAGGCGGAGTCGGAAAGCCCTGTGATGGGGCCCGGGCCCGATCACTGGCTCTTCCCCTCGCCTTGCTGAGCCTCGGCTTCCTCATCGGGAAGAGGGAGGCCTAGGTGAGGAGACCGAGTTTGGCGAGATGACAGAAGCGTTCGCAGGGGCCTGCGGCTGTCGTCCGTTCAAGGAGGCAGTGGGAGGAATAAGATCGTTGTGCCATCGCTGGTTTAGGGATCCTGGACCGGCAGCCTTGCCTCCCTGTGCCTCAGCTTCCTCATCTGTCGAGTGAGGCTCGTAGGTGGCGCTTACCTCGGGAGCACAGTGGTGAAGCTAACATACCGAGCCCTCACTCCGTGCCGGACCCCGGGCCTGCCCAGCCTCCCCGAGCTGCCCTGGCGCACAGGGAGCCCGCAGTAAGCGTTGAGCATTAGGACTGTGCTTCTGTTGCTCATTCCTTCAGGTGATTGCTTCACCGCGAAAGGGGCGGTCGTCCCCCTGCTCCTGAGGCTCAGCGCCCTTCTCCAAATGGTGGCCATTACGTTGCCCCCTCCCTTCCCTGAGTTGCTGTGAGGATCAGGCTCCAGCGCCGCGCCTTATGGAGAGTCAGCACGCAAGTGCCAACTACTGCCACGTGGCTTGTGTGGGAAGTAGATTGTCTCCGGAGGCCCCAGGGAGCACGGTGCTCTTGGCCAGTGTCCCCGGCTCCCATATGGGGATGCCCCGGGCTTGCGGCCACCCGAAGGTCACCTGGCTCCGGGCCTGGCTCTGGCACCGGCCAACAGAGGCTTCAGTGCCCTCGCCTGTCCCAGCTTCTCCCCAGAATGTAAGGCCACAAGAACAGGGTCTTTGTGGTTAGTTCTACCCGTTTCCACAGCACCTTCGGGTAAATAAAGCTTGGTGGCCCCGAGTGCCTGAAAGGGCCAATGAATGGGCCTCCTGGGGTGAACCTGACACCCTGGAGGTCCTTGCAGCGTGGTTCGTGGGTTCGCTCCTGCATTCGACAGAAACCTGCCAGCCTTCCTCCCTGGGCGGGAAGGAGCTGTTCAAGATGATAGAGCGTGCATGAGGAACCTGATCTTAAGTCTGAGAGGGGAAGGGCCCCCAGAGAACATGGCCTACAGCCTGAGAGGGGTGAGGTGAAATAAAAGAGGCAAAGAGGGAGCAGGAAAAGCATTCCAGGAGAAAGGAACAGCACATGCAAAAGCCCTGAGGTCTAAAGGCTGTCATCCAGGGAATTAATGTGGAGGATGGAGTGAGGAAGGCCGGCGGGACCCACCCTGCAGGGCCTTCAGGGCCCAAGTTTAGGGATTTGGATCTATTTCCTATAAGGAATGTGAAACCCTTAAGAGCCACACCGAGTACTGTTAAAAAACACCATGGAGTCAGACAGCCTGAGTTCCAGTCCAGACTCCACTGCACCTTGCAGTGTGACCTAAGGCAAGTCACTCCCTCCCTGTGCCTCAGTTTCCCCCTCAGAAGCATGGAGCCAATAATCATATGTGCTCCCTGGTCACAACCCCCTCCCACTGGGGGCAACCAGTGTCCTGACTCTCATGATTATCATCCATCGTTTTGCTACCTATATATGCATCTCTAGATCTAATTTGTTCAGCTTGGTTTTGAACATAATGTGAATGGGATCCTATAGTACGTGCTGCTTTTGTGTCTGGTGTCTTTCATTCAACATTATATATGTGTGATTCACCCGTGTGGTGACTACAGCTCATTTCAAGGCTTTGTATTTTTTCACAGTATGAGTATACCAGTTTGTTTATTCATCTTTTTGACTGACGTTTGAAGGTGCTTGTTACCCTTATCCCAGGCACGTGTATGCGATTTCTCTAGGTTATGATCCTAGGAGAGAAAGTGCTGGGTCGTCAGTTAAGCCCATCTTCAGGCTTAATCACTAGATATTACTAAGTTTTCCAAAGTGGTTGTACCAATTTACACACCTAACCAGCCACAGAAAGGGATCCAGTGGCTCTACATTCCCCAACAGTCCTTGCTACGGTCAGACTTTTAAATTTTTACCAGTGTGTTGGGTGTGTAACAGAAGGTTTCCTTTTTACCTAAATTTATTTAATTTTCAAGAGTGGAGTTAAGTGCAAACATCAAGCTGAAAACTAACGCAGATGGCCTGTGGGATGTGGCACAAACCCAGAGGTTTGGGAAACGTGGTGCTAACTGTGTTTCTGTTGCAGCTGACTCCACGGGCACCCACTCCCTCTACACGACATACCAGGACTACGAGATCATGTTCCACGTCTCCACCCTGCTCCCTTACACCCCCAACAACAGGCAGCAGGTCAGTGGGGCCCAGGGCGGGGGCCCCCACATGATTTCCAGTGGATGCACGACTGAACCCCAAGTCACTCTCCTTCCCTGCGGCTGGTAGCTGGCTGCCTGGCAGGCATCGCTTCTCCTTCTCCTGTCCCGTGCAGTAGATGGGGGGCCTGTGGCCTTGGAGATGCTCCGCACCATGGGCATGTCACCTGGGGGATGGAGGCTAGATCAGGTGTTGTTTGATACCAGTGTTTTTCTAGCTGTTCCTTGGCCATCCTGCTTGCATCTAGCTACCCAACTTAGCAGTCTCTTGCATCACCAGGGGTCCTGTGAAAAAGAAGAGTGAATCAGTCAACATTATTTCAACAGAAGTAACAGAAACGCAAACCAAACTGCCATAAGCAAAAACTGAGTCTTACCAGGTGGTATAACTCTCAAGTGCCTGGTTAGGGTTGGCTTTAGGTTTGGCTGGATCCAGGGCCTCAGTGTTAGGAATCCTTTTCATTTCTTATCTCTGCTTTTCTTCATCATGGCCTTCACAGGTCTTCCCAAGTAGTGGCAAAGATGCCCCCTGGCAGCCCTCTGCTCACATCCCACCAGGAGAGCCACCCCCGGGGAGAGAGCTATGCCTCCCTGGTGTCCCAGAAACGTTTTGTTGACCAGTCACTCACTTGCCGGTCCCTGGGCCTGGGGCAGGGGTGGAACAAGCTGACTGGCCAAGCCTGAAGCACATGCCCACCCCTAGGGAGGGTGAATGGGGTCAGCTCAACAGGAAATGTTGATAGGGATCAGGGAGGTGCTTTCCCAAAGGGCACGCACATGGCTGCCAGAAGAAGGAGGAAAAGGTACTAGGTGGGCAAGAGCAGCTAACGCCTGCTTCATGAGGCTCCTCTCCTGAACATGCCATGCAGACTCTGTCCTGAGACAACTCTTCCTAGTTTCTAAAGAACAGAAACCCCACAGACTTGTGGTTTAGAAAATGCCTGTTTTCTTCATTGGTATAGATGACATTGTAGATTATATAGACCAAAAATGGTCGGATCGGAGTGATCTCATGAAGTTAACCTGGTAGCATTCTGTAAGAGCATTGGTCTCAGAGTTAGCCCTGATTTTGAGTTCTTTACCACTTCTTAGCTTTGTGATCCTGCATCTTTGAGCCTGGGGTCCCTCCGCTGTAAAATGGGCAGAATAACGGCACCCATATCTTGGGAAAGGTCTCTGCACGAGGCAGGGCCCAACACCCAGGAGGGGCATAGGAAGCAGTCCCTCGTGCTGGATATTTGGTAGGTGGGGAAAGCTTGGGTTGCAGAGTCAAGCAGAAGTGGATTCAAATCCAGGCTCTTTCTTCCCGTGACTGTGTGACAGAGGGCAAGTCACTTAACCACTGGGAGCCTCAGTGTTCTTATCAGTAAAGGGTAAGGATGAGTTCATGCTCCACAGAGCTGGCCCCTCGGAGACCCGATGGTAAGATGCCTCGCCCGGGGCTGGCCACAGCAAATGGGTACTTTATCTAGCAACGTCACCGGTTTAAAGCACACATAAAGAACAGTTCCGTAGTGTGAATCGTGCTGCTCGGTGTAAGTGTATCTGGACTCCACATTCTGGGCCGTTTCATGTCGAGCTACACGGGATGCCCATCTGTGGACCTCACGTTCCCAACATGGATCCCTGACCGTGACAGTCACGCAAAGACTCAACTCATGTAAATAGGAATGCTGTAATGTCAGCAAATAAGTAAAATACTGTGAATACGTCATCACCTGCAGAGGTAACAGTCCCTTGGTCAGAGATTGTGAGAAACAGAGGAGAGAGGACCGGGCTCCCGTGGGCCAGTCCGAAGCCACAGCTGCCCCAACCTTCCCACCCCAGGTGTCCGGGGCAGGGACGGCGGCAGCGGCCTGGGATGGGCTCTGTGGGTGGTGTCCGGTCAGCTGCCATGGGCCGTGAGCAAGTCCGCGTCCACCAGCCCATGCGAACCTCCAGTGGATGTTAATTGAACACCTACTTTGTGCCGACGCTGCTCTTAGCACTAAGCACACTGCAGTAGGCAGCAAATGAAACACCTGGGGACTCTTTTACCCCGAGTGGGGCAGAGCCACCAGAGGGCTCTGAGCAGGGAGAGACATGATCCAACCCAGGTCCATGGCTCCCTCTAGCTGCCTGTGGGGACCACACCGGGGAGGGGTGAGAACACGGGGTGGCAGGGAGGCTGCTGTGAGGGTCCAGGATGGGCCCTCAAGCCAACCTGTGCCGCCCTCCTCTCTCCCGTTTCCATTTACCAGCTACTAAGGAAGAGGCACATAGGAAACGACATTGTGACGATCATCTTCCAGGAGCCAGGGGCGCTGCCTTTCACCCCCAAGAACATCCGCTCACACTTTCAGCACGTCTTCATCATCGTCCGAGCCCACAACCCTTGCACTGATAATGTGTGCTACAGGTACGCACCCCTGCACCGGCTCCCCCCACCCCTGCCCCCTCCCCTGCACGCACCGGAAGTCGCAGCAGCTGATCTCCAGCCTCCAGGCAGCGTGCAGAGAGAGCCAGCAGCCGGCCCGGCGGACACCTCCAGTGCTGCCTGTGTGTGCTTCACGTCCCCACATGTCCTCACGTCCCCACATCTTCTAAGAGAGTGATCCTCAGTCAGAAAGTGGCATGGCACCCCAGTTTTCATTGGGGATTCGTATTTGCCTGGCATCTTTCGGTTGCAAGTGACAACACCGCCTCGATCTGGCTTAAGGCAGAAAGGCATTTGTATATATCGGCTCTCCCAAACGACAGGTTCAAGCGTAGCTCGATCTGCTCCACTTTCCTGTACATTGCTTCGTTTGCTGGCAGCTCTAAGCTTAACATCCTCCCAGCTGCAAATCCAGCAAAAGGAGGACTTTGCTTTCCTCGGAAGAGAAGCTCCAGAATTGAGGCTCACTGACCTGGTTGGGGGGTGAGGAGCCCATCGTGGAGCGAAACCACCACCAGGCCCAGGGTTGGGGTGGGAGGCACAGGGGCTGAAGCACAGGGAGTGACGGCCGGAAGGAGAATCAGAAGATGGAAGGATGGGGGCAGGGCAGACACGCACGTGTGCACGCATGCACCACTCTGGATATAGAGCTGAGGTTTCAATTCACAGATCAACAGGCCCCACAGGCCTCAGACCATTCAGCATCCTCCCAAGGGCCAGGTCTCACCCCAGGGAGTGGCCAGCAGCCAGAGGCCAAATGGAAAGCTGTCCAGGTATGGGGTGAGGATGTAGTCCTTGGAAACCAGCTGACAGATGACCTAGGCCCGGGCCAAGGGCAGCACATGTCCCTGGAACAGCACCACAGACTCTGGGGAATGGGCTGAGAACGGTTTGAAATTCAAAAGATACAAAAAGCAAAAAAAAAAGTCACAGTCTCCTCCCACCCCTGCCCCACCCCCCACCACCCAGTTGCCCTGTTAGTTTCTTGTGCATCCGGAAATTTCATACATGTGCAGGTAACTACTTCTAAGTATTCGTTTTCCCCTTGTTAATACACACAGAGCATGTCACACACGCTCACCGATCCTTGAGATCCCCAAACCAGTACATTAAGTGCTTTTTTATTCCTTATGACCGCACGACATTCCATCGTGTGGATGCACGAGACTCTTCCCCCCGTGATGGGCATTTGGGTTGTCCTGTCACCCACTGTTCCACTCCATCCTGCAGTGAATAATCTTATTTCTGCTCTCATTGCACGTGCGTCCACGTATACAGCTGGGGAAATTCCTAAAAACAGGGTTACTGGGTCAAAGGGTATGTGCGTAGGTGCACTGGTGGTCCTGATGGAATTGCCAGAACCTACCATTTTCCTGTCAGTGAGGTGAAGCAGAGAAGGGAGGAGGGCTCCATCACCGTGCAGCGCATGCGGTTCCTCATTCCTGGGACACAAAGTGGCCGCCGCAAGTGCCTCCGTCTTGTGGCTGGGTGAGCCTGAGCTCGCTCGCGGGATGGGATGTCCCACGTTCCTCGCATCAGAGGCAGGGCTTGAGCTGGGGGCGTGGGGTGGGCCCCCTCCTTCCCTGCTTCTGCCTGGGCTGTCACAGCAACCCACGGCCGACCCCCCGCCTCTCCAGGCCAGCCTTTGGCCTCCAGGATGCTGGCTTTGTTCTGATTCACAAACCCTTGTTTTTTTCTGTTTTTTGTTTTGTTTCGTTTCGTTTCGTTTTAAGATTATTTATTTGAGAGATCGAGCAAGCACCCCGCGTGAGCCGGCGGGGAGGGGCAGAGGGAGATAGAGAATCTCAAGCAGACACCCTGCTGCTCGCAGAGCCTATTGCGGGGCTTGATCTCACAACCCTGAGATCATGACCTGAGCCGAAATCAAGACTGCGCCACCCAGGCGTCCCTAAACCCTTCTTGTTTTTTACAATTTAAAATATTTTTATTATGCAATATTTTAAACATTCTTAAAAGCGCAGAAAATAATATAACAGACACCCATGTGCCCACCACCAGATTTAACAGATGTTAACATTTTGCCATATTTGCTTCAGCTCTCTTTTCTTTATTTTTAAAGAAAGAAAATGCTGAAGACACAACCAAAGCTGCCCCCCCTCCTTCCCCACAGGCAGCTGGTCCCCAGACAGACCACACCCTGCCCCCCCGCCCCTCCCCACCATGTCCCCAAATACATTTCCATCACAGCACCCGTCATGCTGTAAAAATGACTTCTTGGTGTGTCCCTGGCCTCCTTTGAGGATAAACCTGTGTCACATGCCCCTCCGTGTATCTGTCATGGCACGGGGCCTGCCATCTAGTGGGCCCTAAAGACATTTTTGCTGACCAGACAGATGCCTGGCCCAAACATCATAGGCCCTGAGGAAATAATTGTTCAAGGAATAACTGTGAGTATTCTGGAAATACTTCCTGAGCTACAGCGACCAGGTGGCCTGGTGTCACGCCATCTCCTGGTCGTGTAGCGAGGTGCTGTCTTTGTGGTTCCAAGTGCGCCATTTCTGAGGGGCACGCCGTCGTCCCTGCGGCCTGGGGGCTGTGAAAACCCAGTTCCACCTGCTGGGACGTAAGGGACCAGCCGTTCTGCTTGTCCAGAAAGCTTCAGCAGCTTGTAGTTTCATGATTCTTCAAATCGTGGATCAGGACTATGGGAAACACCAAAATCTGTCACTCTAAGCAGTGAGGTGCTGACTGGAGAAGTTGCAAAGCTGTTCACATCTGTAAAGTACAGTGTGGACACACCACGAATTAGAAAAACTGGCCAAGTCATCAAATCCCCCACCCCCCACCCCGCACTGTAGGCAAGGCCTTGCCCACATGGTTTTGGACAGAAGAAAACCCACCTGGTTTGTGTGGCCTTCAAAGAACCTCACCCCTGGGAAATGCCTTTTTCGGTCAAGCCTCTAGAAAACCTCCTGTGCATTGATAGAACTGTTTCTTCTTGGTCTGTTCAAGTTTAAGTCATTTTTTTTTTAAAGATTTTACTTATCTGAGAAAGAGAGCACAAGCAGGGAGAGGGGCAGAGGGAGAGGGAGAAGCAGGCTCCCCACTAAGCAGGGAGCCCGATGCAGGGCTGGCTCCCAGGACCCTGGGATCATGACCTGAGCCGAAGGCAGATGCTTAACGACTGAGCCATTCAGGGGCCCCTAAGTCGTTATTTTAATCAGTAGTGAACAGCTGTGCTGGTGCTGGGGGATCAGCTAAGCTCCAGGTGGCACCTGCCCACATAGCACTCCGGAACTGGGGAAGGGTCGTTGGACCATGAACAGTGGAGGTAGCAGGCAAGGGATCTGGCCTGACCTGTCTGGGGTGTGCAGGAGCTTCCTCAATGATGATCTGCCTGTGCTCTGGTCCCTTCCAGTCCTTTCTTCATGGGGCAGCCATGGTGATCTTTGCAGATCGTCAGTCTGGTGGTCACTCGTTGCTAGCACCTGTGTCCATCATGGACTGTTAAGAGGCAGATGCCCCGCTTGGGTTTTAACAGGGTGAATGAACAGGCTACTCACAGGCGGGCCTAGGTTAAGGGAACCAGTACAGGAGAGTGAGGTGTCCAGGGGCCAGCAGCAGCAGGGAGCCATCACGCAGCCCTTTGGGCTTGATGAGGTTGGAGAGGATGAGAGAAGTTTCTGGAAGCTAGAGAGAGCTATGGCTCTGGGAGAGGGGCCACCAGACAGGAGCTATGGCTGTGACTTGAAGGATCAAGGACGGCAGCCGCTGCCACCAGGCCAGCAAGAAGGCCACAAAGAGAACGCCATCTGCCAACCTCCCTCTCCTGTCCGCTCCTGTCGCCTGCTGCCGCTTCCTGTTGGCGGAATTCACTGGAAGCCGGAGGGCATGGGAAGCCAGGTGAAGGTGACCGCCTGCAAAAACCCACCTTCCAGGGCACTGAGCAGGGCAGAGAATGGCAGAGACCAGATCGGGGGGTGCAGAGAGTGAATAGCGAGTCTAGATGGTTAAAGGATCGTTTGCTCTCACGATTGAGATGAAAAGTGCTAACACACCGTCAGGGCCCTGCGATGCCTGGCTCCCATCCCGCTCCTCGCTTCTGGACTCCGACCACCCCAGCCTCATCTTTCCCCATCAGGGCTTGCACGTGCTGTACCCACTGCGTGCACGGTCCTCCCCTCAGCTTTTCCTCTGGCTCCCACTCGGCCTCAGATCCCAGCATAATTATCACTTCCTCAGAGAGGCCCTCCTGGATCCCCCCCCCCCCCCCCCCCCCCCCCCCCCCCCCCCCCCCCCCCCC
>NW_023270459.1:2092190-2102517 GCF_011800145.1 Mirounga leonina | reverse complement strand
CCCCCCCCCCCCCCCCCCCCCCCCGTCTAGATCCGGTCCTTCTGTTGTTCTGTCTGTAGCCCATTTGCTTTCTTTGTCTTTATAATTTAATTTGTAAGTGTGTGTGTTTGGTACGCGTCTGCTCCTGGATTAAAAGCTCTGGGGGTCAAGGACTACTGTACCCCCAATGCCCAAGAGAGGGCGTCCCAGATATGCTTGTCACACAGAGGGAGGAATGTTACACTGTCCCCCTTGTCATGTGGGGGGCGGGTGGGGGCTGGGAGTCCTAACCTGAACAAGCCTTATACTATGTTTGGGTTTCATGGCATATGTTTTAGTCAGGAATCTCGTTATTTGAAAATTATTTTACCGTCTGGAGAGAAGCATTAGGAAATCTCTCCTAACACCGTGCTCACAAGGTGACATCTTTGTGGAGGATGAATACAATGCTCTTTAAGAAACTTAGCAAGCTGACTTTTCACTCAAATACAGCGACTCACACTGGTTTTAATCATCATCACCGAAACAGCATAGCTCCTGGAGTCTCCACCACCCCTTTAAACATCTTCCGGCGAGAGTCACGTTCCCCTGCCCCTGAGTGAGGACTCTGGAAGGGGCCGTAGCCTCTCTGCCTGACTTTAGCAATCGGCTGCCCTACAGTCACTGAGTCGCAACTCGATCCGGTCATTGGAAGGACATATCAGAGATACTCATCCAATCTTCGGATTTGACTTACCAGCGAATCTTCTCCCACCTCCCAGCTCAGGGCTGCTTCCCGCTGGAGGCCTCAATGGTTGGGGAGCCTGCTTACCTCTCCTCTGTTCCTCCACATTGCACTTCTGCAGCTAACGGCTGATTTCTGACATGTCCAGGGTTGGAGCCCCGGGAGGAAATGGGAGGCAGGCAGGTGTCACTGGACTGGGAGCACAGCTGAGCGCATGCTCCCTGGGCTCTGTGGGGGCTCCCAGCCCACCCTCCTGATCTCCCAGGCAGGGGGCTGACTGACCCCAGGCTCCTCCTGGCTATCAATCACCTCAGGGGCGCCTGCTGCTGGCGAGGGTGGGTGCAGGCATGATGGGGCTCACCACCAGCTTTCTCCAAAGGTGTTCCTCCCCATAGGCTCCTCTCTCTCTGTGGTTTGCGTAAGGGGTGAAGGGGCTCACTGGTTTGGCAGATCATTTCCTTTTTACTTTCTCAGTGGCTGGTCGTTTCTGTCACAGCGGCACCTTAGTCATAACCGCAGTAAGAAGGGTCACTTCTACTCGTTACAATGAATTTTCAAAATAAGCTGTGTAGAGATGATTTACATGGTATGTTAAGTAATGTTACACAGATATGTGAAAGAAGCAAATCACAGGGTCCTGGGATCAAGTCCCACATTGGGCTTCCTGCCCAGCGGGGAGTGTGCTTCTCCCTCTGCCCCTCCCCCTGCGTGTGTGCTCACTCTCGCTCTCTCAAATAAATATCTTAAAAAAAAAAAAAAGCAAATCACAAAAATGTCCCACATCAGTTAGGTGTTCCCACAGTAACACTGCTTAACAAACCACCCCAAAATCCAGTGGCTCATAGGCATTAGCATTTTCTCTCTGGCCCACACGTCCGCAGGTCGGCTGAGGTCTGGCTGGCCTTGGCTGCGGGTCTGCTCCGGGTGTCCCTCCTCCTTCTGGGACCCCCTAAGGCATGTCCCTCTCATGGAGATGGCAGGAGCACAGGAGGCAAGCCCGCCTCCCCACATTTCATGCCTTGCTTGAAAGCCATTGGCCAAATCAAGCTACATGACCAGGCCCAGGATCGGTGGGGTGGGCATGTACCCGTCCTCGAAAGTGGAGAGGGAGGAGTGAATTTTTGCCAAACTGTAATCTACCAAATAGTTTATACGTATGTAAAATGAGAGCAACTGAAATGGAACAATGCTAGGAGAATTATTCTTGGAACGTCAGTGCATCGATGTTCTAACATCTGCTGTCCAGAAAGTAAACATGCATGCATGTGCCCTAAGACTATCTCGCTTCCAGTCTAGTTGGCCAGCAACTTACTAGATAGATGTAGATTTCCATTCTTAAAAAGCATACTCCTTGGGGTGCCTGGGTGGCTCAGTCATTAAGCGTCTGCCTTCGGCTCAGGTCATGATCCCAGGGTCCTGGGATCGAGCCCCGAATCGGGCTCATGCTTGGCGGGAAGCCTGCTTCTCCCTCTCCCACTCCCCCTACTTGTGTTCTCTCTCTCCCTGTGTCTCTCTCTGTCAAATAAATAAAATCTTAAAAAAAAAAACAAAAAACACTCCTATTTCTGATCGCATATTTTCTTTCTAAAGGGAATCTCAAGTGCTTTTCTTTCTACCATCTATTTCTCCCTCCTCAGTATGGCTGTGACCCGATCCAAAGATGCTCCTCCTTTTGGTCCCCCAATCCCCAGTGGAACCACATTCCGCAAGTCTGATGTCTTCAGAGACTTCTTGCTGGCCAAGGTGATTAATGCCGAGAACGCTGCGCACAAGTCGGACAAATTCCACACCATGGCCACCAGGACCCGCCAGGAGTACCTCAAGGACCTGGCTGAAAACTGTGTCTCTAACACACCCATTGACTCCACTGGCAAGTTCAACCTCATCTCCCTGACCTCCAAGAAGAAAGAGAAGACAAAAGCGCGGGCGGGCGCTGAGCAGCATAGCGCAGGGGCCATTGCCTGGAGGGTGGCGGCTCAGGACTATGCCCAGGGCGTAGAAATCGACTGCATTTTGGGGATTTCCAACGAGTTTGTGGTGCTCTTGGACCTGCGCACCAAGGAGGTGGTATTCAACTGCTACTGCGGGGATGTCATTGGCTGGACCCCAGACTCCTCGACGCTCAAAATCTTCTACGGGCGAGGGGACCACATCTTCCTGCAGGCCACAGAGGGCTCCGTGGAGGACATAAGGGAAATCGTCCAGAGACTGAAGGTAAGGGATAGAGCTCCTCAGTGGTACAGCTCTTCTGTGGTTTGGCGGAGGCCTCAGGGAACCCGCCCCCAGCCCCATCAGTCAGGCCAGAATACTAATTGGCCGCGAGGGAGTCAGAATTGCCACTTAACACACTAGGGGGTCTCATGGGCCCTGCAGCCTGGGTTCTTTCTGGGGACAGTTCGGGCCAGGGATCCAAGGCTGTCCATGAGGATCACCTTGGGGAGAGAAAAGATAGATTTATTTACTCTAGGTCTTGATAGAAAATACAAGTTTACTCTTATGTTCAAAATGTAAGGGTACTTCCTAGAAGAATTAAAATAGAATGAAAAGCTTCAGGCTGTTAAAGGATAGGGCATAAAGCTGATGGGGGGGCAGGGGGGCGGATATAAGAAAGCATGGTAAAACAGACAGTTACATAACAGGAGTAATTCCAGATCCGTAATCATAATAAATGGGAATGGTTTAACTTCCTCTATTAAAAGACAAAGATTCAGTCTGGGTAAATTCTTGCTCAGGTTCAGAGTGTTGGCCAAACCAAGAGTGACAGATTGGTCCCAGGTGACAGCTTGGTAGGTGGTGGCCTGAAACGTGGTACTGAGAAGTACTCAGGCCACGTGTGAGCCTCGTGGGAAGGAACGGTGTCATTGGCAGTGGGCTCCCAGTGGGTTTCACAGAAGGCCACATCATGCATGTGAAATAGGGAAGGGAGCCTGACACAGACATGGGTTCTAGAGTCACAAGGCCTGGCTTTGGGTCCTGGCACTGCCACTGGCCATCTGTGTGACCTTGAGCCAAGTCCTTAACTGCCGTGTGACTGACGTTTTTCAGATGTCCCCATCTGAAAAATGGGAACAAAAATTACCCTATGTCATGTGAAAGTTTTAAGGATTGGATGAGTTACGTTTCCCAGACAAGCTTGCCTGACTCAGCAGGCTGTGACCTCCAGATGCCAGCGCGTTCACCCTTCTGGGCCTTTGCGCTCTCATTAAGTTCAAGTTGGGTTGATGGAGCCCTGCTCTCGGCTTCCCTGACCCCAAAATTCATGCTCAGTGTTAGACAGCAACATGGATGTGAGGTCCGAGAACCAGGGCCTCCATCTGTTTTGTTCACTTGCTTATGTCCTCTGCATAGATCAGGGCTGGCACACAGTAGGTGCCCAGTAAATACTGATTAGGTGGTTAGCTGAATGAGTTTAATTGAACCCTCCCTGTGTGCGGATAAGCAGCAGGTATGCGCAAGCTCGCAGTCATCCGCCCCACGGAGCATAGGTGCTGTTCTTATCCCCACTTGACAGGATGAGGAGATTGAGGCTCAGGGAGGTACAGACTCTCACAGAAGGTCATGCAGCCAGCAGGGGGCAGACTGGGCTCTGAATCCAGGTTTTCCTGACTCTGAAACCCATTTGTGCCCGAACTCAAGACTGGTAGCTAACTGCTAGCTCGGCATCTCCACCCGGGCGTCATGGAGCCCCTGAAACTCTGTCTGAGGGCAGACTCCTGGTTTTCTTCCCCTGCCCCACAGCGTTTTCCTGCCTCTGGAAAGGGCAAGTCCATTGCTACATTTGTTGAGGTCGGAAGCCTTGGCATCAGCCCTGCTGTTCTCTCACTCCCACATCCCATCTGGCGGCGCCACCTCTGGTGGGCAGACTCCAGCTACCCCTCCCCTTCCACAGCCTCCCCCGGCCTCTCCTGGACTCTGCAGTCACCTTCTGTCTCGTCTCCCTTATCTCCACCCTTGCTTCCTTAGGGTCTGTCCTGAGTAAGGCAGCCCGAGGGATCTGATCCCATCACTGCTCTGCCCAAAACCCTCTGCCCTCTCTAGATGGAAGCCAGGGTCCTTGCAGTGGCTTCTGAGACCCTGTGTGACTGGCTCCCTGTCGCTCTCTCCACTCTGGGTACACAGACCTTTGCTGCTTCCTGAGTGTGCCAAGCAGGCATCCAGCCTCAGGGCCTTTGCACTACCCATGCCTCTTGCTGGAGCACTTTTCCTGATCTCCCTGTGGCTCACTTTCTCCTCTCCTTTAGTCACATGTCACCTTGTCAGGGAGGCCTCATTATGTAAAATTGTAACCCCCCCAACTTGGCCCTGAGCATATTCCACCCACTTACCCTGCTTTAATTTTCTCCATAGCACTTACACCATATGAAGCGTATTTATGTATTTGTTGTTCACCACTGTGTCCTCAGCACTGAGGTTGGAATGCAGCACACACTCGGCGAACTCGTACTGAATGCCTGGCTGCATATTGCCCTGTAGTAATAGCAAAAGCGAACATCTACGGAAGGCTGTCAGACCCTGCCCAGCACTTTGCACGACTTTGCATTTTTTTCCTCCCCAAAGCCCAGTGAAGGAGATGCCCTTCTCATCCCCACTTCACAGATGAGGAATCTGGGACCCAGAGAGAGTTAAGTGCCTGGGTTCTTAAACATAAGAGTATTCTTCCTCCCCAAATCCTGACAACAGCTCGCTTTTCTTGAGCAGTGACCATGCCGGGCAACGTGCCAGGTGACATGTTTTACCCACATCCTCTCTGTGCTGCTCCGTCCCACGCCCACCCCCAACCCTACTGTCAGCGCAGCATTTTACAGCCCGTTAGCACAGCCCCCCCTCACAATCTCCATGCCCCAGAGCCCACTGAGGATCCAGGTGGCCGGGAAGTGATGATGTAAGCCATCTTCTGTGAAGGGACAAACCCATCATACACGACTCATGACAGCAAGTCTGCTTCACCGAGTCCTCCAGGGGAAGGCATCCATGCCGTCCCCAGCAGAGCTAGGATTCAAACATCCTTCATTTGTTAAGTCAGCAAGTATTATTACTTCTGTTTGAGCTGGGCAGTGCTGGGACACAGCAGTGACCATGATGGGCCCCAGCCACCCTCCTGGGGCTCCCGTCAGAGGCAGGAATTGAACAAGGAGTTACAAGTGCCAAGAGGTTAAAGAGCGAGTATTGAGGATGCCAGGGGAACCTATCGTGGGGAGAGGTCTCAGAGCCACAGGTCAGATGCAGCCCCCAGACCTAGTCAGTTAATTCCTAAAACTCGACCTTCGGAAGATGTCACGTGAGGGTAGCTCTCCAGGGGCTCTGGCTATACTGGGCATATGTTTGCACAGGGCGGTGGGCAGCTGAAGCAGGGCAATCAGCGCCCCGTTTCGATGGGGGCACAAGTGTACTATTTGGCCCTGGTCCCACCCGCCTACTTCTCACTTAACAGTACCCGCCAACTACCCCAGCTTGTGAGCCCGGGCCGGGGGGTCCCTGAGGAAAAACTTTTAAACTGAGACGAGAGCAAAAAGTCGGAATCATCGTGGTGCAGAATGAGGGGAAAGAAACAAGGGGGGCAGCGAGGAATGTGGCATGGAGGCTAGAAGCAGGAGTTAAAAAGTCAGGTCTGTACAGGTCTTACATCTGTAAGATAAGCAAATCAGTTGTGCCTGCCTCACCAGTGAGATACTGGTGAAATTAGGCCTATGAAGGGTTTAGTGCACTGAGAGAGAAACTTGACAGAAACGTCCAGTGTGTCCGTGCCCGTGACCAACGAGGCCACACCAGCACTGGGGGGTGGGGAGGGCCCGACCGTCCCCGGAGGCCACAGCGGGCCTGCTGACTGCCGTCCATCCTCCATTCCTCCCCTCCTGCTTTTGGTAGTAAGACCTCCCACAGCACAACAGACGTGGATGTTTTTATTACATCTCTTGAGATGATTATATGATTCACATCCTTTCTCTTATTGATGTAATGCATCACATTATTTGATTTGCAAATATTGAAACACCCTTGCAACCCAGGATTAAATCCCACTTGAACTTGGTGAATGCGGACACACGGGACGTTTCTCTGTCACCCACAGCCAGATTCTTCAGACACAAGGGTGACCGCTTCAGGGGGCAGGATTTGGACTCCCAAAGCGGAAGTAACGGGCTAGAATGGAGCCAGTCACAAGTTTCTCTCTCAGTACACTAAACACTAGGCTTTCCTTTCCAACCAGTTTAAACTTTTTAATTGTGGACGACGTCAGACAGCCGCAAAAGTAGAAGGACTCAATCTAGCAAACTCCCGGGCTGTCTCTGGCTCCCTCAGCTGTCAGCCAGCCCGTGGCCGGTCTTGCTTCTTCTTTCCCTCCCCTCCCTTCCTCCCCCCCCCGCCCCGATTATTTTGAAACAAATCCGGGACATCCTATGGTCTCATCTGTACACATTTCAGTATTTATCGCGAAAACACAGACCGTTCAGAAAGCAACTGTTTTGTCATTATCATACACCGAGCAGTCATAGTAATTCTTTATCGTCACGTGAACAAGTTGGGCTGTGAAAGCAGCTGCTGGGTCTCGATCCAGAATTCTGGAGGACAGGATAGGAAAGGATACAGAGTGTCACGCGCATGCCAGTGAGTAAGGATCAGTACTGTTCTGTGGAGCGGTGCCGGCTCCTGCGTGTGCCGCCCACTGTGCAGACGTCCAGACTCTCGCCGTCTAGCTCAGATGTGGTTACATCCTCAGGTGAGTGCCTCCCCATCCACGCTCTCGTTTCCGGCTGCCTATGCCCCGCAGTGTGCTTGGTTTGGGCTGCAAGGAATGTGTGTGTAAACGGACGCGTGAATGCGTAGAGTGGTTTGTGACCTAAAATTTCCTCACGGGGCATTGTGATGAGAGAAGGGCGAAAGCCCCTGCTGTGCTGGGTACGTTGGGCGGCAGTGTTTCTAGCCACGGGATGGCTTCCCACCGGCAATTTGAACTATTGCACGTTCTCTTTCCTTAATGCAGTTTCCGGAGAGCACAGACTAGACCAATCTCGATGTAACTTGTTCAGTAGCCGTGGCTGTGGCTCGTTAGGTTAATCCTTGTCTCCCAAGAAGAGGAGGGAATTCCTAAGGACACGCTGAGGGACCGGGGTTCTCTTTGGCGGGTCCTCTTATCCATAGTAACACGTGATCATGGTGACAGTCACACACACATGAAGCAGGGAGTGAATCGGAAGCAAGGCCTGGTGTGGTCTGGTCAGCTCCAGGCTGGAGGACAGTCTGAGGAGGAGACTGGGGAAGGGGTTGTGCCTCTAAGAATGATGCCATGAAGTAAAGAATATGGCGCGAGCCCCCAACCAGAGAAGATCCCAGGTCTCTGGTCTGCTGCTTCTCCGGACTACTTTGGTTAGAGTCATTGGATCAGGATAAAATATTAGTGGCTTAAAACAACAAAGGTTTATCTGTTGCTCACACTCAATGTCCAAGCTTAGGTTCAGCAGGGGTCTCTGCTCCACATTGTTCTCACTCTGGGACCCCAGCTGACCACAAACAGCCACTCTCTGGAACAATCGCAGTAGCTGTGGCAGAGGGGAAAGGCCTACAGAGGGTCTCGCCCTGGCATTAAATGCCCCACCCTGGATCACCTGACAGTTCCACTCACAACTCATTGACCAAAACAAGTCCCAGAGCCCACCCCCAACAAGGGGGCCAAGAAGTGTAATCCCACTATCTGGGGAAGGGGGAGGCCAGGGGCACTTGGAGAACATGGCTCATGACTGCCACGGTCGCTCCTGGCTAAGAAGCCACATGGTTGCCTATCCTTGTTTCTTCAGAAGTCAAGAGCCCAGGCTGGGACTGGGTGGGTGTTTACACCTATATCCTGGCATCACATGGGAGGGATGGGGGTCAGCAGGGTCTTTGGCCCCGAAGGCGGGGAGGAATCTGTGCAGGGGTCATCCAGAGCTTGCCTATTGCCCACAGGTCATGACCAATGGCTGGGAGACGGTGGACATGACCCTGCGGCGGAACGGGCTCGGGCAGCTGGGCTTCCACGTGAAGTACGACGGGACGGTGGCCGAGGTAGAGGACTACGGGTTTGCCTGGCAAGCCGGCCTCCGGCAAGGCAGCCGACTGGTGGAGATCTGCAAGGTGGCCGTGGTCACACTGACCCACGATCAGATGATAGACCTCCTGCGCACCTCTGTCACCGTCAAGGTGGTCATCATCCCGCCTTTCGACGATGGCACGCCCCGGAGGTAAGGGCATCTGCCCTGCAAGGTGGGAGCCGGGTGAGGGGGTGGTGGCTTCCAGAGCACTGTCACCCGACGCCCTTTCTCAGCAGGAAGAATGGTGCTGGGGAAAGTCGACATCTGTCAAACACCCACTGCGTGCCACTTACGGTTGAAGCTGTCCAAATGAGCACTGTCCCATTTCATGTCCAAAATGGTCCCATGAGGTGGGCACCCTCATCAGTCCCATTTTCTAGATGATGCACAGAGCATTAAAAGTAACTTGCCCCGAGGACACACTGCACTTGATCCATTTCTTTAGCACGTATTTATTGCACCTCTAACAAGGTGCAAGCTCCATTCGAAGTGCTGGGGAGACAGCAGGGACAAAATGGAGTGAGTGCCTGCTCCCTTTGGAGTTTGTGTTCTAGAGGCAGGGACAGGCAGTAATGAGGTTTAAGAAGAAAATTAAAGCAGGCTGGATAAAGGGCCTGCAGTGTGGTGGGAGAGCTGCTCATGGGTCAGGGAAGGCTACTGGGCAGAGGCAGCCATGTGGTCTTGTCCAGGCCAGGGCGTCCCCAACAGAGTCTGCAGAGTCTCCGAAGTGTGAGTGTGTGTGGCGTGTCCATCCGTGCAGCAGAGACCAGTGTGGCTGGAACAGGGGTGAGAGGTGGGGCAACCTTCAGGGGAGCTTACACAGTGACAGACTTGGGTTTTACTCCACATACAGTGGGAAGACAACGGAAAGTTTGTCTTGTTTTTTTTTTTCGTTTTCTTTTTTTCTTTTTTTTTAAGGTTTTATTTATTTATTTGACAGAGAGACACAGCAAGAGAGGGAACACAAGCAGGGGGAGTGGGAGAGGGAGAAGCAGGCTTCCTGCAGAGCAGGGAGCCCGATGTGGGGCTCGACCCCAGGACCCTGAGATCATGACCTGAGCCGAAGGCAGACGCTTAACGACTGAGCCACCCAGGCACCCCTGACTTCTTGTTGTTGTTGTTGTTGTTGTTGTTTTAAGATTTTATTTATTTATTTGAGAGAGAAAGAATGAGAGCGTGAAAGGGAAGAGGATCAGAGGGAGAAGCAGACTCCCCGCTGAGCAGGGAGCCCGATGTGGGGCTCGATCCCAGGACCCCTGGATCATGATCTGAGCAGAAGGCAGATGCAGAAGGCAGACTGAGCCACCCAGGCCCTTATTTCTTCATCTTTTTTTTTTAAAGATTTATTTATTTATTTGAGAGAGAGAATGAGATAGAGAGAGAGAGCATGAGACAGGGGAGGGTCAGAGGGAGAAGCAGACTCCCCGCTGAGCAGGGAGCCCGATGCGGGACTCGATCCCGGGACTCCAGGATCATGATCTGAGCCGAAGGCAGACGCTTAACGACTGAGCCACCCAGATGCCTCTTTTTTTTTTTTTTTTTAAGATTTTATTTATCTGCG